>NC_090758.1:52512578-52515510 GCF_036898095.1 Palaemon carinicauda | reverse complement strand
TGCTTGTCACAATTCTAAGAGGTTCTTATAATTAGGTTTATGATTTTATGTACAGTAACATAAACTAACACACACACACACACACACACACGCATTTATATATATATATATATATATATACATATATTATATATATATATATATATATTTATATATATATATATATATATATGCAAGCTCATAGTATTAAATGTTTTGAAAACATACATTGTTTCCACATACTCATCATATAAACAAGTAAATTACTTTATTTTTATCCAACAATTCAATTAAAAAAAAGATGGTTTAAGACATTCCTCGTATGGAGTCTTTCCTTCTCTAGGAAGAAATCCCCAAAGACTTAAAAAAGACCCAAGTTTTTCCCTCTGATTTGAAAGTGAAAGAAAGAAGGAAGTGGAAGAGGTCGAGTTATTCCCTCTTCGATGTCTTCAAAGTTTTGCCCTGAATTGTAAACAAAACCTTTAAGAAGGGCGTTTAGGAGGGGCACACCTCTGGGATCCAGTTCTTGGAGGGGGAGGGGGAGGGGTAAGCCACCACATAGGGAATGAGATATCTCCTCATCACCCATCTCTCGAAAATCTCTCTATACAACACCTGGAAATCGCTCGAACTTTGGTTGAGAGATTTGTGTTGGTCAGAGATTTGATATTGATGTGACTCAATGAGATTTATCTCATGGAAAAGTTGGCCTTTGCATCGAGAGGCTTAGTAAACTGAGTAGGAATATATTTATACAGACTAATCTATTATTTCCTCTGAGAGATACAGAAAACCTCTCTCTCTCTCTCTCTCTCTCTCTCTCTCTCTCTTTCTTTCTTTATATATATATATATATATGTATATATATATATATATATGTATGTATATATATATATATATATATACATATATATATATATATATATGTATATATATATATATATATGTATATATATATATATGCATGTGTGTATATATATATATATATATATGTTTGCAAAATCTTATATTTTCCATCAAGAGAAAGAATGAAAAAACAATTTATCTTTTGTGAAGCCACTCACCCACCAATGAAAATTTTTCTTTATTATTCTTGATCTTCAGAAAATTTTATATTCCCCTGTTTTTTTCCACAACCCATTTTTTCACATATCTGATCCGAAAAAGCTTTTATAGTTTCCTGGCTGTTTCCTGATTTCGAAGTCATTCCATTTCGTGCAATTCTCACATATCCAATCAAACTTCAGAGAAAGAAATTTAATGTCCAGAAATCACCTGGGAATATGTCAGAGGTGAAGATGCAAGTCTCTTCAATGACACAGATTGTGCAGACGAAATGGTAATTATGTCTTTTAAGCTTTCTCTCTCTCTCTCTCTCTCTCTCTCTGTCTGTCTCTCTCTCTCTCTCTCTCTCTCTCTCTCTCTCTCTCTCTCTCTCTTTTGGTGAAACCAATCCGCTATCATGAGATTATGTATTTTTTCTCTAACATGTCCAAAAATTTCAAACCACATTTTTGGGCTCAAGCCATGTCGTCCTGATGGAAGTTCCTATAGGGTAGCTTCCTAGGGTATATTACAATTACTGCGATATTCCCAGAGAATTTACCTTAAGGTACCTAGAATTCTAACTCCTGGAGCGAATATCCCTCATAAAAGAACCAGGGATATCGCGAAATATCAGAGGACGTATTCTTGACACGCCACATGGCAATCTGCACCCCGAACAGTGATAACACTTAGAAGGGGTCAATTGGCAAGAAAACGAAAACGAGAAATAAAAAGGAGAGCTGCTCGCAAGGCTCTCTCTTCTCCCGTTTCGTAAGCGTGCATTGCGCCGATCCTGGCGCCATCTGTATTCCTTGTAGCGATACACGAGGTGCTACAGATACTCATAGAAAGGGAAGGGCGGGTCCATCAGGACGACATGGCCATCTCACCCAAAAATAGATTTTTCGCTTCGCTCAAAATCCGTTTTTTGGGCTCAAGCCATGTCGTCCTGATGGAAGTATACCAGAACATTACTGTATCTGTGGATTCTCAAAACGTGCCGTACTCCCCGGAGGTATTTCCCCGGTCAACTAGACCTAGAGACCTAAGATGTTACCGTTATATATCTTTTCAACTAACCATAAACCATGATAGAGCTTCCTGCCCCCTACAGGGAAGAGTCCTACTAGACTCTGGAAAAGTCTCGAAGAATACATATACCTATGTATGAATAACAGGCAAGCCAATATAGTGGTCTCACCCTATATTATGTAAAGCATAGTTTGTAAAGAACCACTGCATCAATATGAAATATCGACCAGTTCTCCGTTCAATACTGTATTGGACAAAGGTTTATATCCACGTAGGAGGAATCTTGTACATCCGCCACCGTCCCCTTAGGGGATGGAGTCCTCCCGCTAAGGGAAAGCATAAACCAATGCAAAATTAGCTTGCATAAAGGAACAATCTATTAGAATTATCCCAAATAAATATACATAGAATGAATGCTCAATTATTATCAATAAATTGACACAGGTGAAGGAGACACAAGGTTCTCAAGAACAAGTTTATTGACAGACAATAAATAAACAGGTTAACAACAATTATATATATATATATATATATATATATATATATAAGAGGAGGATAACCAAAAATTTAAGCATAAGCATGATAGTAAACAGAAACTTGTTTATCTGAAAGAAAAACATTAGTGCCACTTTTAACATACCGAGGTATCAAAGTTATAAAAGTCTGTATTACTAATTAGTCACATTAGCGTTAGAAAACCCTCGGCACACATGTCTGCACTTATGCTAAGTTCACCTTTGAAAGTGGAACAGTCAAGGTGGGCAACCCAGTGCCCTCACACTTAGTTTATAATACAGTATGTAACTACACACTCACCCTGGAATTAATCGTACCAATTAAATCCACTGTTCCTCGCAGAGTTAAACAGCAGGGT
>NC_090758.1:52495078-52507578 GCF_036898095.1 Palaemon carinicauda | reverse complement strand
ACTGCTGCTACCTCCACAGTCATTCAAGGCAACCAGAGGATGCAGCAGGGCCTACAGGAACTGCGTCACAATTGCTCGCCATTCATTCCTATATCTAGCACGCTCTCTTGCCTCTCACATATATCCTCCTATCACCCAGAGCTTTCCTCACTCCATCCATCCACCCAAATCTTGACCTTCCTCTTGTACTTCTCCCATCAACTCTTGCATTCATCACCTTCTTTAGCACACACCCATTTTCCATTCTCTCAACATGGCCAAACCACCTCAACACATTCACATCCACTCTAGCTGCTAGATCATTTCTTACACCAGTTCTCACCCTCACTACATCGTTCCTAACCCTATCTTTTCGAGATACACCAGCCATAATCCTTAGACACTTCATCTCAAACACATTCAATTTCTGTCTACCCGTCACTTTCATTCCCCACAACTCCGATACATACATCACAGTTGGTACAATCACCTTCCCATACAAAACTCTCTTTACATTCATGCCTAACCCTCTATTCTTTATCACTCCCTTCACTGCCCCCAACACTTTGCATCCTTCATTCACTCGCTGACGTATAACTGCTTCCACTTAACCATTTGCTGCAACAACAGACCTCAAGTAATTAAACTGATCCAACTCCTCAAGTAACTCTCCATTCGATATGACATTCAACCTCGCAACACCTTCCCTTCTCGTACATCTCATAACCTTACTCTCACCCACATTAACTCTCAACTTTTTCTCTCACATATCCTTCCAAATCCTATAACTAATCGGCCAAGCTTCTCTTCCGTGTCTGCAACCAGTACAGTATCATCCGCAAACAGCAACTGATTTACCTCCCATTCATGATCATTCGTGCCTATCAGTTTCAATCTTCGTCTAAGTACTCGAGAATTCACCTGTCTCATCACTCCATCAACATAAAAGTTAAACAAGCATGGCAACATCCCACATCCCTTTCTCAGCCCGCACTCTCACCGGAAACCAATCGCTCACTTCATTCCCTATCCTAACACACGCTTTACTACTATTGCAGAAACTTTTCACTGCTTGCAAAGACCTTCCACCAATTCTATATAACCTCATCACATTTCACATCGCTTCCCTATCAACTCTATAATACGCTTTCTCCGGATCCATAAATGCGACATACACCTCCTCAACTTTTGCTAAATATTTCTTGCATATCAGCCTAACTGTAAAAATCTGATTCATACATCCCCTACCCCTTCTAAAACCACCTTATACTCACCCAAATTTTATGAAATTACTCCACATTGATATGAACGAATTGCTGAGTGTGACATCCATCTTAGTGAAGTTATAACTTGAGGCCAAAGGTCCAAGAGCGCCCAGAGGACCACCAAAGACGTACGCCAGCTCGTTCAGGAGAAGACTCTCGTTTCCAGACTTTGGGAAAGATAATTAGTTCGAATTTTAAGCTTTATTGTAGTAATAACTAAATTGAAAAAAAAATAATTTGAATGGAAGAGGAATATATGATTTTATTTATATCATGATTCTTTTATTGGTATTTATTATATTATATTTTCATGAATATTATTTGCAAGATTTAGATACATACATCTCTAATCTATTGATGATATTCAAAAACTTTCCGTAGATTATTAAAGATTCTCATTGATAATATGTACCATATTTTTCTATTTCATATATAAATCAAATCTATCCATATCGACGTACATCTGAAACTTCTTCCGCCAACACGTAGAGATAAGATGATCGGGAAGTCGTGTAGAGCTGCTTGGCAAGATCTGTCATCGGCGAGACGATATACGCATCGTGAAGGCCTTGGCCGGTTGAGTCCCTGATGCTGATTGGTTGATGGAGGGATCTCGACCAATCAGTGTACTCGGCTGTGATGGCTAACATTATTTCCTGTGGGGAGATGAAAAGACTCCATTTGAGGTATACTTTTATTTAATAGATGTTATAGTTTATATATGTGTGTGGAATAGGTAATAATAATAATAATAATAATAATAATAATAATAATAATAATAATAATAATAATAATAATAATAATAATAATAATAATAATAATGCCCACCTGCAGATGATAGCGATAGTTATTGACGACGAAGGATCTCAACAGATCCTCCCTATAGTCAGCATCGAATCCTTCCTGGACTTCTTGCTGACTCAGGATGTCAAGGAGGTTGGCAGCTGTCATTCCTAGAAGGAGGTCAACTGGAGTTCGACCTTCCTTGCCTTTGAAGTCAAGAGGAAGAGTAAGATTTTTCTCATTGTCTTTTTATAGTTGAGTGATTAAGAATCATTTGGAATAGACAAATGGAGATATTTATGATATACGAATAAGTACTTAGGTGCAAGTTAATTTTTTTTTTAGTTTCAGACATTAGGAATTTTATTCTGTTTAAAAGTATGTATTCATTATGCAAGACATTCAGTTCATAACTGTATATATCTGTGTATTTAAAAAGAACAACAACTACTAAAGCAGCTGTGTCTAGAACTCTGCAGGGGATTGGCCACATCCATGTCCTTATTCATGACTGTGGTTTAGCTAGTTTTCATCACCACGCTTGCCAAGTGCAGAGTGGTGATGGTGGGAGATTTATGTCTGATTGCTCACAGCAAACATAGCTATTATAGGTAGCCCTAGTACAGCTCTGCTGATCATCAAGTTTAGGTATCCCCACCCACAAAGGGAGGCGTATCTATCTATCTATCTATCTATCTATCTATATATATATATATATATATATATATAAATATATTAATAGATATATATATATATATATATATATTTATATATATATATATTATATACACACACATATATATATATATATATATACGTGTGTAGAGAGTTTTTTATATGCAATGTCATACATTTACGGGTTTCAGCTGTATTTTCCATCTCATGCATTATGAGTTAAGACCCTAAATAGCTTTTATAATAAATAGATTGTTTTTGCGTTTGAGTTTATAAACATATCAAACCCATTTACGAAAATTAAGAAGTAAAACTTACCCATTTTTCTCATATGATTTTTCCAGTCAGGTTTGATAGTGACACCATCAATGCTGGGGCCAACAGCCACTTGAAACTTGGATGTCTTTAGGTGAACCTTTAAGAACACTGGGTTAATGTTATTTCCTTTTATAAAAGTTATATTTTTCCTAAATCATAATTAATATTCAGACAGAAATATTAAAGTTAACTTATTATTTGTCTTTCACGATTGAAGTATTATTATAAAAGTACTATAATAAAAAGAAATCATCCCATGTTAAAATAAGTACTATAATATTGTGAGGTTAAATGTGAACTCAAATATCTAATGACATTTCGTTTTTCTATAACACACATTTCGTATAAAGATAGACTTTCGGTTAAAATTTAGTTATAATTATAACTATAAATCTTTTAACGTATCCACTGAAATAAATATCTAATTACAAAAAACTTTAATTACCAATAAGTTATTCAAAGTCATTCTTTATATTTTGAAACAAATTGCCATATTGTTTAATTAAATGTATCATTAATCTCTTGTTTTTTTCACCTTTTAGGAAAACATAAAAAAGGAGCTAAATACAGTATAGTTAATTCAATATTAACAAAAAAAAAAAAAAACTTAATAAATAATGAAGTTATTATTATACATATTCCCTTCTGTATTTATTGTTTTCATTAGGTAGAAACAGAAAAAAGAAATTCCAATTCATTATTGTTTCTAGCTATTCGCATTCCATGTAGCTTACTTGCTTTGTGTGAACAGTATCTGTGGTGGCATATTGCCAGGGGCAGAATAATCACTGAAAACCCCAATTTTTACTACGTACAATTGTTCTTTTTATTAGAATTGACAGTATATTAATAACAAAATTCTTAAAAAAAGTTACTATAATTCTAGCATAGTATATGATTGGAAATAGTATACGCTACAAAAGTATAGTCTAAAGAATAATAATCGTTTCTTTTCTTTTCGATGGACTTATGGTTTTTTTACTTGTAATATAAAACTAATAAAGCAATTGAAATTTTGTCTGGCCACGTAAACTGGTAATCAAAGACTCATTCTCAATACATCTCGAACAACATAATGAATCACCTGCAATATGTCGTGCAGAGGCCTCTTCCTCAGACACTGGAGAAGATTTTCATAGTGGCGAAAGAGGCCGTTTGGAACAGGGCAGTCCAGCTGGATGGCTACATCGAAGGCGTGTCCAGATGGGTCCCGGACTGAAGCCCAGGGACTGAGTGCAGATCCTGACATCAGGATTGCTCGCTTGAACAGACCTGCTCCTGATGACCAGGGGAGAAGGATTGCCCGAAGGATATTATGGTAGGAAGGATTCTATGGTGTTACGTGTTTAGAGGGGCGGTTAACTTATATGTTTTGGTACTTTTTTGGTAGAGACATGGTTTATATATATATATATATATATATACATATATATATATATATATATATATATACATATATATATATATATATATATAAAGGATAACTTCCAAAAAATTCTTATCGGCCCCTTCATAACAATTTTAAGAGAATTATAACGGAAATATTAATGAAAATCTACCATTTTCTTTATAAGTTCACAACTCAAAAATGAGAACAAAAATTGATTATCGATATCTAATGAACAACCTCCTTTATGAAACTTAAGATACTCCACAATATAATATCCATGATATTTACATTCAATTAACCTTCGTTTTTATCATGGGAATTTTACCTCATCACTGAATAACAACAACAATAATAATAATGATAATAAAAATTCCAGCTTATCATAAAAATTATTATTATTATTATTATTATTATTATTATTATTATTATTATTATTATTATTATTATTATTAGTTGTAGTGCTAGTAATATTACAATTAGTTAGATTACAGTAACAGCAGCAGCAATACTATCAGCATTAGAAGTATCATGATATCAAACGTATCCTTTAGAAATATCACGTTAAAAAGCCCATTAACATCACGTCATCCCTCCAACCATAAATCTCATCACCTAAGGAATATCTTAAAACATTTCAAAATTCCCCTTTGTCACAGAGAACAAAGTTTACTTACTGACTGACCTGTAGCAGCAGGCGATATGACAAGGTAGTTGAGGCAGGCGGCTCCCGTGCCATGACCCATGACCGTGACCTGACCTGGGTCACCCCCGAAGCGGACGATGTTCTCTTGAACCCAGTGCAAGGCAGCCAGCTGGTCCATCAGGCCGTAGTTAGCTACGGTTGGGCGACCCACTGTGTCAGTGTTCGCGTTGTAAAACCCTGGGGTAGATTAAGTAAGAGTTGAAGAGCTCAAATATTGATGTAGGTATGTATATGTATATTATAATTTTGCACATTTAGACGTTTATTTCATATACATATTCACACAAGCCATATATTATACTCCACATCATATCTGGATTTTCTTTACTATGAGATCAGCGACCCAAGGGGGAAATCAGCTTTAAGATAATAGCCTCTGAACTCGGTCTAAGAAACTGAGGTTTCATCAACTTAGTAATTTACCCAAGTAGAGCTGCTAAGTCATTGGATCCTCAGTTTCTTTAGCCCAGGTTTGACTCTCAAGCATGACCAGAAGCTGTTGTCTTTGAGTGGATTCCTCCTCGGGTGTCTGATCCGAGGCAGAAAAATATCAGACATTAGTGGGAGTATAATTTATGACTTTTTTTAATATATGTATATATATATATATATATATATATATTATATCTTTTTTCTTTGGCAAATAGTGTAACAAATCTAACAATTATATTTGATGGAGGACCAGGAGCGACTCTATATCCTAACAACCTCAATATATATATATATATATATATATAGATATATATATATACATATATATATATATATATATATACATATATATATATATATATATATGTATATATATATATATATATATATATATTCACGTTTATATTTCAACATAAAGGTTATATATTAATCTCTGGAAACATGTGAAAACTTTAATCTCCATTTCAAGAAAAAAATTTATAGTGCAGCATCCATTGAAGCGAAAAAAATAACTTTGGTCTTGAAAGTTTTTTATTTCTTTTTCTTCTCCCTTTTCTAAAGATTCCGAGACTGAATTATTTGCGTGTGTTTTCTAATGGTTGAATCGCTGCTTTCGTCTCTTGTTCCAGGAAACAAGAAGAAGAAGTTTATCAAAGGGGACTTTACCATATCCCTGTCTTCATCTTAAAAGTCAACAGGATTAATAGGAATTTTCTTTTTCTTTTTTTTTTGTCTATTCTATTTTGAACATTTATCTTTGGAAAACTATTTCATAACCAAGTATTATTGCTCCATATAGTATATATGAAATTCCAGTTTGTATAATACAGTAATATCGAAGAGAAAGAATCATTTTTTTTAAATCTATGAATATGTGCAAGATGTATGAGATTGAAATAGAATTTTCTTAGAGGAGGAGATTTTGAATAGAAGGATTTCAGTGGAAATAAAAATATGTTACCTCCAAAAATGCCTACCTAACAAAAATATACAACCTAACGGGCCATGAATATACACCATTACTTACCAAAGAATATACAATAAAAGTACTTACCAAGAATATGCAACCTTACTAACCAAAATTTAAAACTTCACTTACCAAGTCAGAAACATTACCTAACAAGTCACCAACTTTACTTAGCCCAAAATATATAGCCTTCTTACTAAGAACATACAACCTCACTTACTAAGAATATACAAACTTGCTTACCAAGAATATACAACCTTAGAAAGAATATAGAGGAACCTCCCTTACCCAGAATGCCGAGACGATAGTTGAGAGTGACCACAATGACCTTGCCCAGAGCTGCCAGAACTGATCCGTCGTAGAGACTTGAAGATCCCCACTCAAACGACTCTCCATGGATGAAGACGACCCCTGGGTAGGCCATCAGAGCGGCATCTGCAAGGATGCAAGCAGGATACTTAAGAGAAGTACTCGGATCTAGAAAATGGGGTTCTAGGGATGCAAAAGCAAGTAGTAGGGGCTTACCATCATAGGTTTAGAGAGATATAGATATTGATTAGTACAGAAGCAGGACATGTTTTATCTCTCCTCCTATACTTCCTTTGCAATCTTAGTGGACTTATTTTCTGTTATTCCTAAAGTCCCTCTATTATAAGTCATTCTCATCATATTTCATTTTGTTACATATTAGAATATCCTTTACTTTAGTCTACTCTCGCATCCAAGTTACTCTTCTTTAGTCTCTTAATGTTATTGCAATGATTTTTCTTTCCTTTGAACTGTTATTATTTGCGCCCAAAATTCCACGAGAGGTGAGAGGCGTTACTGCAATTTCTCCGGTATAAGAAAGTCTTTTAAACTATTCATCTTCCTATTTGGTTCCAGCGTTTCCTGAGTGTTGATTTTACCTCATTCGTTTTATGTGGTTTCTTGCGTTCAAATGTTCGTGGTGAGATGGTGGGACATTTATATCTTATTAAATTGAAATTTATGATATTTATAACGTGGAGTTGTAGAATATATTTCATGTTCTTATTCCTACTTTACTTGATATTCTAGTTTGTGTTCAAATCTACAATGCAAGCTAGAGTTATTCACACAGGGAAAACAAAACAAGCTAAAAATATATTCCATTAAACAATGCAACTTACAATTATTGTTAATTGGAATAAAATTTGCTCATCAATTCAATTTATGAATGCAATATACAATTATTTTTAAATGGGAATAGATTGCATTAAAAATGCAAGCCACAATTATTTGTAAATTGGAATAATTTGCATAAATTCTATTCAGTAATGCAAGCTGTAATTATTGGTGAATGTGTATAAATTGCATTAAAGATTTGAACTACAATCATTGTTAAATGGAATTCAATTCCTCCCAACAACACAAATTACAATTACAGGTAAATGGGATTAAACTCCTTTCAATAAGGTAGGCTGCAATTATTTCTAAATAGGAATATATTTAGTTTAACAATTCAAGTTACAAAATGAGATTAGATTGCATTGATCAATGCCAGATATAATTAATGGTAAATGAGAATAATTTCTATTGATTAATTCAAGGTATAATTATTTGAAAATGGGAATATATTCCAATAAAAATGCAAACTACAATTATTGTGAAATAGGAATAAATTCTACTATTTAATACCAACTATAATTATTGGTAAATGTGAATAGACTCATTTCAATAAAGTAATCTGCAATTTGGTGATAAATGTCTTCAGATTTTTATATAATCTAAGAGAAGATATTAAAAAAACATTTATGTTACATATTATAAATAGTAATATAATAAATTTGAACTACTCTAGGTAATAATAATAATAATAATAATAATAATAATAATAATAATAATAATAATAATAATAATAATAATAATAATAATAATAATAATAATAATAATAACAATAACAATAATAATAATAATAATAATAATAATAATCACCATTTCTGTTCAGAATTCCAGAAAATCATAAATCATTGCAGCATAAAGAACTAAAATATATCTATGTTTTATTTTGAATCAAACCGTAGTGAATTAGAATAAAAGAAAAATGTTTCAATCCTTATGACGAAAAATATCAAGGATTTGTTTAATGAAGCTGAATTTAGAACTATATCAAATATCAAATGATATAAAAAAGGTCCTTGTTTTCGTTTGAGGGTTCGATTTTTTAATTTCTTTTAAAGATAGAATGAAAAAAAGTTTCTATTACATGGAATATCCTGGAGCCATTTTTGTACGTTGTTTTTATGTTTGAAATTTGGGATTTTATAGAGAGAGTAATTATTTTCCCCCAAAAAAATAACGGTAAAAAAAAGAAAGAAAAAAAAAGTCTTGCTATGAAAGAGGACTCCCGCAAAGGAGTCCATTACATAAATGAAGGTTTCTGCAAATCCCACAAAAGTAAAGCCCAGCAATAGATGCCATCACACAAAATGAGTCATCCCCATGTGAGAGGTCTCAAATAAATGAGGCATCAACAAAAAGAGTCTTCCCCATGAAATTAGATTTCCCACATAAGAGACCTCCAACAAAAGAGGCCTTTCAACATAATAGGCCTTCAAAGAAAAGAGGCTTTCAAACAAAAGAAAACTGCGCTTAGAATTGTCGATCCAACATTAGAGGACTTCCAATTAAAAACTCCTCCACATAGAAGAGACCTTCCAACAAAAGAGGCCTCTCCACAAAAAATGTCCTTTCCACAAATGAGGGCTGCACAAAAAAGGACGCCTTCGAACAAAAGAGGCCTCACCATAAAAGATGACTTGCTATAAAAGAGGACTCCCACAAAGGAGTCCACTACATAGAAGAGGGTTTCTGCAAAGTGGCTTCGCACAAAAGAGGTCTCCCCACAAAAGAGACCTTACCCATAAAAGAGGCCTTCACACAAAAGTTATTTCATCAAAAGAGGCCTTCCCATAAAAGAGGACACCAACAATAGATGCATTCACACAAAATGAGCCCTCCCCATACGAGAGGTCTTCCACAATAAAAGGCTTCTCATAAATGAGTCCTACTCATAAAAGGAGACTTCCCACATAAGAGGCCTCCAACAAAAGAAGCCTTCCCACAAAAGAGGCATCCTACATAAGATGCAGCCGCAAAAAGAGGTCCCCACATAAGAGAGGCCTCCCAAAAACTTTGCCTTCCCAGAAAAGAGGCCTACCATAAAATGATCCTTCCACCAAAGACTCCCCAAAGAAGAGGTATCACACAAAAAAGGCATTAAAAAAACGGCTCTTCCACAAAAGAGGCTTACCAGAAATGAGCCCTACCAGATAAGAGGCCTTCCCACGAAAGAGGCCTCCCACTAAAAGATTCCTCTCCACGAAGTTCAGAGACCGACTCTTCCATTTCCATGAAATAATCTTTGAAAGGACAAACACCGACGAACATCAAAGCGATAGGACTCTTTAACGACTGAAGGAAACGACCCTTTCCCTAATGAGGGATCTTTGACTCTTTAACGACTAAAGGAAACGACACTTTGCCTAATGAGGGATATTTGACTCTTTAACGACTGAAGGAAACGACCCTTTCCCTAATGAGGGATCTTTGACTCTTTAACGACTAAAGGAAACGACCCTTTGCCTAATGAGGGATCTTTGACTCTTTAACGACTAAAGGAAACGACCATTTGCCTAATGAGGGATCTTTGACTCTTTAACGACTGAAGGAAACAACCCTTTGCCTAATGAGGGATCTTTGACTCTTTAACGACTGAAGGAAACGACCCTTTGCCTAACGAGGGATCTTTGACTCTTTAACGACTGAAGGAAACAATTCTTTGCCTAATGAGGGATCTTTGACTCTTTAACGACTGAAGGAAACGACCCTTTGCCTAATGAGGGATCTTTGACTCTTTAACGACTGAAGGAAACGACCCTTTGCCTAATGAGGGATCTTGGACTCTTTAACGACTGAAGGAAACGATCCTTTGCCTAATGAGGGATCTTTGACTTTTTAACGACTTTAGGAAACGATCCTTATAGACTGAAGGAAACGACCCTTTGCCTAATGAGAGGCGAGAGGCGTTACTGCAATTTCTCCCGACTAAGAAAGTCTCTTAAACAATTCATCTTCCTCTGTGTTTCCAGGGTTTCATGAGAGTCTTGATTTTACCTCATTCGTTTCATGTGGTTTCTTGCGTTCAAATGTTCGTGGTGAAATGGTGGGACATTTATATTTTATTAAATTGAAATTTATTATATTTATAACGTGGAGTTGTAGAATATATTTCATGTTCTTATTCCTACTTTACTTGATATTCTAGTATGTGTTCAAATCTACAATGCAAGATAGAGTTAGTTACACAGGGAAAGCAAAACAAGCTACAATATATTCCATTAAAGAATGCAACTTACAACTATTGTTAAATTGGAATAAATTCTACTCATTAATTCAATTTATGAATGCAATATACAATTATTGTTAAATTGGAATAAATTTTACTCAACAATTCAATATAAGAATGCAATTTACAATTATTTTTAAATTGGAATAAATTTTACTCAAAAATTCAATTTATGAATGCAATTTACAATTATTTTTAAATGGTAATAGATTGCATTAAAAATGCAAGCCACAATTATTTGTAAAATGGAATAAATTTCATAAACAATGTAAGTTGCAATAATTCTATATTGGAATAAATTCTATTCAGGAATGCAAGCTATAATTATTGGTAAATGTGTATAAATTGCATTAAAATTTAAACTACAATCATTGTTAAATGGAATTCAATTCCTCCCAACAATACAAATTACAATTACAGGTAAATGGGATTAAATTTCTTTCAATAACGTAAGCTGCAATTATTTCTAAATAGGAATATATTTAGTTTACCAATTCAAGTTACAATTATTGGTAAATGAGATTAGATTCAATTGAACTATTCCAGATATGATTAATGGTAAATGAGAGTAATTTTTATTGAACGATTCAAGGTATGATTATTTGAAAATGGGAATATATTCCAATAAAATTTCAATCAACAATTATTGTGAAATTGGAATAAATTCTTTTTATTAATACCAACTATAATTATTGGTAAATGGGAATAGACTCATTTCAACAAAGTAAGCTGCAATTTGGTGATAAATGTCTTCAGATTTTGATATAATCTAAGAGAAGATATTACACATAATTATTTACATGAAAATATACAAACGAACATACAAATATTATTTTACAAAATCAACATACATATTCATCATCATCATCATCTCCTCCTACGCCTGTTGGTGCAAAGGGCCTCGGTTAGATTTCACCAGTCATCCCTACCTTGAGTTTTTGAATCAATACATCTCCATGCATCATCTTCACGCTTCACAGTTCTCAGCCACGTAGGCCTTCGTCTTTCAACTCTTCTAGCTCCTTGTGGAGCACAGTTGAGTGTTTGGTGAACAAAGCTCGCATGACGAGTGCGGAAAGCATGTCAAAACTATCTCCATATACCCCTCACTATGACCTCATCCTTATTTGGCACTGGATTAACTCATTAAAGTTTAATTTTCATTAATGTCCTCCTATTTAAGACTAATATTAAATAAATAAACCAAAATTATATAAACTGGCTATTACATTTCCTGCTCCAAGAAAATATTACAAAAACCAGCGGTTCATATCGAAAAAAAGCTCAAAATCGGGAGGTATAAATGCACAGATTAACAAAACAGAGGAGCCTGTGTATAGTGTAGCCTCCACCAGTGATTGTCTTTCTAATTAAGGCTCTGAAGTAAATTACGGGAACTCTGTCTATCCACGGATGGATATGCTCCAATTCCTGGCGTTTTAATACGGGTCAGTCAGCATCTGATTGCAGCAATGCAATTGAACCTACTTTGCATCATGGGAGATTCTGCTTCATTATGTATTGGAGGCGAGATGTTATTGCAAATTAGATCTGCCTTGTGTGATTGATAGCTGGCTGGCTTTTGGATATTGTATCATTGGGAATTTGTTTTGTGAGAT
>NC_090758.1:52480078-52490078 GCF_036898095.1 Palaemon carinicauda | reverse complement strand
CTCACAACTACCTCGCTGTCAATCACCACCTTATGTGGATCGAATGACGCAGGGAGACTTTCTTTAAGGTAAGGAGCACTGCCCTAGCTTCTAGAAAGTTTTATGTGAAAGGTCTTGAATAGCCTGGACCAAGTCCCCTGGACTTTTTTCCGATGAGAGTGACCTCCCCATCCCTCCTTCGAGGCGTCTGAGTGAATCGTCACCGACAGGGGAGGTGGCTGCAGAAGAACCTGACTTCTTTAGATGTCTGGCTTGGGACCAAGGCCTGAGAAGAGTACTTAGCCGAAGCGGCTGGTCTTCTCAGATCTCTTCACGCGTTTGATGCATAACTTCTCCCAACTCCGATTGCATCCTTTAGCTGTGCTCTTAGCACTGGGTCTGTCACCGAAGCAAACTGGAGAGAGCGCAGTACTCTCTCCTGCTCGTGTCTTGATATCCTTTTGGAATCTTGAAGTCTCTTGACAGAACCCGCTATCTCCTTCCTTTTCTTCGCCGAGGTGGAGAAACGGTGTGACAAAAGGTCCCAGTGAATTCTCATTTACTGGAACTTTTGAGATGGAGAAAGTCGAGACTTTTTCTGTTGATCTTGAAGCCTAGGTACTCTAGGAACTGGATCACTTGACTGGAAGCTTGCAAGCATTCTGTCTCGCATGCTTCCCACACCAACCAGTCGTCCAGGTAGGCTACTACCTGAATTCCCTTTAGGCGAAATTGTTTGAGAGCTACGCTCGCAAGCTTCGTAAAAATCCTTGGGGCTATGTTTAGCCCGAATGGCATGGCTCCGAAGGCGTATAGTCTTCGTTGTAGCCTAAACCCTAGGTAGGGGGAGAGTCGATGGCTAATTGGAATGTGCCAGTAGGCGTCTGACAAGTCTATAGAGACGGAATATGCCCTCCTGGGCAGTAAGGTCCTTATGTGTTGCAGTGTTAGCATTTTGAATTTGCAATTCACTATGAACTTGTTAAGTGGCGACAAGTCCAGAATGACTCTGAGCTTTTCCGAGTCTTTCTTGGGAACACAAAACAGCCTCCCTTAGAAATTGATGGGCTTCACCCTTTTTCTCCAACAGTTCTTGAACGTACTCCTCCATAACGGGGGTGGAGTGTTGGAAAAACCAAAGGCACGGGGGTGGAGTGCTGTACCAGCTCTCGCCCAGTCTATTCTTGAGTAGGCTGTGGGCCCAGGGATCGAATGTCCACCGATCCCGAAATTTCAGAAGTCTCCCTCCTACCGGTATCACCTCGCTTGGACTGCCGTCCTGAGGTCTTGCCTTCCTGACCATGACCACCCCTGAATCCCCTTCCCCTTGAGGGGTGTCTAGACGAGCCTCTGGCTGCTCCTCTAGGCTTTGCTCGAAAGGAAGTAGACTGCCCTTCGAACGCTGGGGTGAATGCCGTGGACTGTGTCGACACGGCCTGGGGTACCCACTGAAAGGTGGTCGGGGTTTGTGCCACGATCTGGGGCAATGGGGGCAATGGCAATTGCAGTTGCTGTTGCTGTCTAAGAGGCTTGGCTGGCCGAGACGGTAGCCTAGTCCTCATAGTCTTCTTCTTTGCTTGAGAACCCTCATCCGGGGAAGACTTTCTTTTGATAGCCAGGCCCCACTTCTGGAGAAGGTTTCTATTCTCCAAGGCGGCTTTATCAACAGCTTCTTTGACCAAGTCCGTAGGGAAAAAGGTCTTTTCCCCAAATGTTGGAGGAGATTAGTTTCTTTAGCTCGTGCCTCACCGTAGCCGAGGTAAACACGAACTCCCTACAAGCTCTCCTTGCCTTGACGAAGCCATAAAGATCCTTCGTCACTGTGGCCAGATGAGGCTTGGCCACTACCATGAACATTTCATGGACCTTGGGGTCACTTGCCATCGTCTCGAGAGTAGTCTGAAGAGACATTGAGGCAGTCAGTCTTTCTTTTGTATCGAACTCACTTCGCAAATGAAAGTCAGACAGCTTAGGGGGGTCCTTGCCGAACTGACGTCCGGCAATATCAGCCTCCAACTTTCCCACTGAGAACGTAAGATGGACGTTCTTCCAGTCTTTGTGGTCCATAGGCAGGGCCAGCGACAAGGGTTTACACTCCTCTAGGGAGGGGCAAGACTTGCCGGCCTCGATTGCTTTTAGAACAGCCAGAAACCTTTTCTGTAAAAAGGGGAAGGCTCTAGTAGGCGAGGACACAAAGGAAGGGAGCTTCCTATTCAATGCAGCTACCTTTGATTTAGAGAAGCCCCTCTCTTTCATCGAGGATGAAAGTAGAGCTTGAGCCTTAGCTATGACCTCCTTCGGCTCTGTCTCCTCCTTTGAAGCTGGTTCCTTCCTCAGCCGGACATAACAGTCCGGATATGATGTCTTGCTGGGCCAGAATTCCACCCTCCAGGGGAACTGAGCCCAGCTTATCCGAGATGACGATCTTTCCAGTTGTCATCGGCATGTGCTCAGCATACCTCCATGGGTTAGCATCTGAGCACAAGGGAAGGTCTTTCACATTGAGCTTTTTCTGGGGCCCATGTGATTCTGCAAGGCACTGCATTCGCAGTTCCATTGCAGCCGCCTTCTCCTGATTCTCCTTCTGCATTTGTTGGATCATTCCAACAATAGAAGAGAGGGCCTGTCCCAGCTCTACTGGGAGACCGGCCGATGTAGAGGGGCTTGAACTACATCCTGGGCTTCTGCCAGGAGATCTTCCTCCTGACACCCGTCCACATCAGACATCCTGTCATCTAGCTGGATGTCTTGCATCGCGACCGCGACTTCAGCATCCACCTGGATCTGAACTTAGGGGATCTCCTCTTAAGGCTGGGGAATCACTGCATCAGCTGATGCCTTAGGGAAAGGATACGCCCTCATCTTCTCACTTGGAAGATAAGGGCCAGAAGTGTTCTTTTGGAAGCCCCTTACCCAGGTACGAAGCTTCTTCCTAGCTATTTAATTGTCTCATTAATCAGGTTAGTGCACACAGTACATACCTAAGGGTCCCAATACCGGAGATCATCCTTGGAGATAACGTATGCTGCGTGTCTCCTACAAAACTCATGTCCGCAGAGGTTCTTGCTGCTGACATTGCAGAAAGCACTTCCCCACTTCGGAGTGTCCTTCTGTAAAGAGAAGAAATTTCCATGAGTATCAAGTGAACTATGTATCACTGGATATGCATAGTATAGCATAACAATTCAGAAAGGAAAGACACACACTTGTGTTTCCCTCACAACCCATTGCTGCAGCCTTCCAGATAATAAAATCAAAAATGGTTTATCTCTTCTAGAGTAACCAATGCAAGGTTTCCAGAGGAAACAGGTGAAGCTCACACCTAAGCAATGATTTTAAAATCCTGGATAATAGACAGGGAAGAACTCAGCTTCCTATCTGAGGGCAACAGCAAAGGGGTGTGCAAGAAAACACAATAGTGTTAGAAGATACAGTGCTGTACCAAAACCCTTACTATAGTTTTCTTCTTACTGTATATGCTATACAGAAGAATACTAGTACAGTATAGAGGGATGTGTGCCGGCCTGCCTTTGCCGGCCGGCACACACCACAACTAGCTTTAAAGTATACTACTTAACAGCTATAGGGCGGCAGCACTCTGGTTCAAATGCCTGTGCCGGTCGGCAGCAACTGCCGGCCGGTAACAGCCAGTGTTGGCCGGCAATGGCTGCCGGCCAGCAACTACACAAGGTAGTACCCAGCTGCTGGCCACACTCTTGGTGACCGGCAGACAAGGACTGACATAAGCCGGCCGGCAAAGGTACAAGACCGATGCCAGCCGGCAGCAAAAGAACCAGAAGACTACACCTGCCCGGCTGCCGGCCTCATAGGCCGGCAGCCAGGACAGGTACAGCACTAGAAGAAAATAGAATGGATGCCGGGATAAGAGTGTACACAACCTCCAAGCCCGGCAACCGAAAGAGTGCATATAAGGAAGGGGAGAAACTAATTCAGGCTTCCTTGACCAATGCCGTCCGGCTCTGCCGGCAGGCATGGATGAGGGACCAAGAGAGGTCCGGGCAGCACTCGAAAACATAAGACCCTTGCCGGCCAGCAGCTCTGCCGGCCGGCAATGGGCTGAGTCAATTCCACATCCCAACCTATACTAGGTCCAGAAGTAGAACGACGTACAGTACAGTAAGACCCCTGCCGGCCAGCTCTGCCGGCCGGCAAGGTACAGTAGTAATGGCTAGGCCATTACGGAGATAGAGGGGGAAGGGACAAGAGGGTCCTGCCAACCTTGCTTTGGTGACAGATCACCCGCAGCCAAGAAACTTATCTTAGCCAAAGGGAGATCTAAGGGGAAAGGCCAGCAATACTTGCCAGCTTCCAGAGCACCAAAGTAAGGAAGGCGTTGCTACTCCCAAGGGAAGAACTTATCCTCCCCCGAGAACAGCAACAGGACTAGTCTGGTAGATCACAAAAGAAGGAATCATAACTACAGAAACCTTCGGTAGTGACCTAAGGGAGCTAAGCTCCCTTTGTATGTGTTAGGTCAGCGAGGGGGACTCTGCCCCAAGCCAGACAACACAGACTCAGACTAAAAACTCTGTTGTTCTGTCCCTCTAGAACCATAACTACAGGAACAGGAAGGTACAGTAACACCCTAGTATAGTTTTATCGAAAATAAATTCGGAAAAAAACACTTAGGGATAAGCCCAAGGCTTAAACAGAGGGAAAGGGATTGCATACCTTCTCCGAAGAAAAGAAAGCAACCGGGGAGTATGATAAAGTATACTAAGGCTCCATAAGCAATTAGCCTAGGCACCAAGAGAATCGATTACCTAATTCACCGAAACTCACATGTATACAATCTTGGAAATATTCCACACAGTCTAAAATGTATAAAATATAGCCTAAAGCTTCAATAAAATTTTAATTACACTCGGAAAAACCAAAATCATGTATGAAGTACTAGGACCAAACGACTAGGCTACATGGCCTAGCGTAGGCCAGAATGGCGAATACTTCGCCAAATAATACTAAGCACGAAAGGAAATCCTATGTAAAGCTAAATAGCTAAAATTTATTAAAGCAAAACAACCAGGAATGTCGCTCTGACTAACTAATTTATACCTAGCGAGCGACAATGTCCAGGACACCTCTGGTAGGCTACGGCTCTTGTATCAAAGATTAATCCTATTAATCACTCAAAATTTTACCAAGAGCCTACATTTATACATAACAGACACTATACTCAACTTATCAGAGGCCAACGAAGACGGAGAAGCCAAGAAAAGCCGAATAAATCCAAGATTTGCGAGAAAAACAGGAAAAAACACCGAGTTGTTAAGCTACGCAAAAAGGAATACAGCCAGGCACGCATACGAATCGGGGGATAGGGAAGCCTTGGGAGCGGCTCCCCTTTTTCTTTCCCGAATTCGTATCTCGTCAATCACCTCCTACGAGACGAAATCTCTGTCCAGGATGTAGATTGCCATGTGACGTGTCTAGAATACGTCCTCTGATATGTCGCGATATCCCTTTCACGAGGGATACTCGCTCCAGGAGTTAGAATTCTGGTACCTTAAGGTAAATTCTCTGGGAATATCGCCGTAGTTGTAATATACCCTAGGAAGCTACCCTATAGGAACTTCCATCAGGACGACATGGCTTGAGCCCAAATATATATATATATATATATATATACACATATATACATAAATATATATATATATATATATATATACTGTATATATATAAATATATATATATATATATATATATAAATAATTATATATATGTGTATATATATATATATATATACATGTATATAGATATATACATATATATGTATATATATACATATGTATATTTACATATATATATATATATATATATATATACATATATATATATATATATATATATGTATATAATATATATATATATATATATATATTTCATTTAACATTTTATATATTTGTAATAATGAAATATGTATGAAATATTTTTTTCTAGTTTCAAATTGCATAGTTGTAGAATATATTGTACATAAAGTAACACGAAAGAAAAAATTATTTTTTTTCAAATGAATTGTAACTGATATTTACTGATATATATCCTATTCATTTTTATCTGATGAAAAAATAATCATAAAAATATATAGCCTAAAAAACAGTCATTTTTGTTATAAAGAAAATATTTTCACAAAATTCATATATTCCCACATTATCAAGTGGAAGGTTGATATTGATAACAATGATTTTAATTGTTAACTCGAAAATAGAAATAAAATTTCGCTAAAATCACCTTTTGAAAAGACTTGCCTTTAGTTTAATAATATTTTTCTTGTACTTATACATTCAAAAATATTAATAGATCATAAAGCTTCAAAATAGGAAAGTTCTCTTTAAATCACTTATAGATTTAGAAGAAATATTTAATTTTATTCTGATATTTTCTTCCAATTCTGTCGCTCCGGTAAAAGCCAAAGTGTTGGAGACGCAGGATTTTTTTTTTTCGGTGTTACAAGTAGCAAATAATTATTTAGATTTCACTCGGTGAATCTAATTTGGAAATCAAAGTTCAATGTTACTTTTATTCCTTTTTGGAAAGATTAATCTTTAGGATTTAAGAAAGAGAATTTTTATTGCACCGATATGAGATAAATATTTTATCGAATTCGACATCAAAAGATATTCAAATATTTCGATGAAATATGCAGGAAAGAATAAGAAAAAAAGATAGAATTGAAACCAAAGGAATAGAAGAAAAATATTTACCATTACGAAAAGGAAATATAAAAGAGAGAGATAAAGAAAAAATTAAACGAGAATCATCACAATAAACGAACGCTCGCTTGACTCATTTTCATTTCCTTGTTTCCATGTTCCAATTTAATCCAAATATAAAAAACAATTCATTTGTACTATATTTATAAAAAGGAAATGTCTCGTTATTAATTATTTCCTACCAACTCCTCAGTTTGCTAAAGGCTTTTTATCAAATATCATCCATTGAAATACAAAACCACTTCTTCACTAGACTCTTGCTCTAACTCTTACTATTGATTACAACATTTCATATTTAGAATAAAATTTCCGATACTAAACATGAGAATTTCACATAAAAAGCTTATATATATATATATATATATACATATATATATATATATATATATATATCTATATATATATATATATATATACATATATATATATATATATATGTATATATATATATATATATATATGTATGTATATGTATATATATATATATACATGTATATGTATATATATATATATATATGTGTGTGTGTGTGTGTGTATATACATATATATATAAATATAATTATATATAATATATATATATATATAGAGAGAGAGAGAGAGAGAGAGAGAGAGAGAGAGAGAGAGAGAGAGAGAGCCAAACGTTGAACTCCTTTAAATTCACAGTCAAATGGAATTTTCTTCCATGATCCCAACAGTAGAGATTTTTTGGTGAAATTTCCACGAGTTAGAAACAACTCTATTTTGATGATATAAACAAAAAAGAATGTTTCATTATTTCCAGCTGTATTCCAAAATCTGAACTCAAACAAATAAGTTTCTTCAACTTAAATACTGTATAAGTAAAAATTTTGAAAATAATATATTTTTATTCCTTTTCAGCCAATAAATTCACAAGTGTTACCTATAGTTTTGACCTTATTATAGAATGAAAGCATTGTTAGAGTATCATTGTTTATTCAATTTTTGTATGTGTACATATGTACATATTTAATTCCATTTTTCGTGGTGGAATCTTTGTGTTTATAGTATCCCACTTTTTGAAATAGGTTTATATTATAGACTTTCATTAAAGTCACTATTCTTCAGTGATACTATCTCAAACAAAAGTGAACCCTCATTAATATTGTCAAGCCAAGTACATTCTTATATTCATCAACAACAGACTTTCCCCAAACTACCTAACCATATCAGACTCTCCTGAGCTTCGTAATTATAGATAATGTGTTAAATCCATTTGGAATGTTCTCTTAAGAGCCTGCAAAGTCCTCTACGCTGTTATTTAACGCAAAAACTCCCAAAATAAGTCCAGCGTTATTGCGTATTCAGTCCCAAATGCTCTCGCAAGAGGCTGCAATTGATTCTATAAATTAGACAATATCCAATATTAGAATAAAATTGCTAGAGACTTTTCAAATGGTTTGTTTACATTGTTCTACTAATGTCATCGTTTATTGGTAAGGGAATTGAACGCCCAGAGGATAATCAAATTGGCTAATCTTATATCGTAAGGTAATATTAGAACCTTCTTCAATTTAGAGGAAAATTTATTTCTGATAACTTTGATTTTTACAGAGGAAATGAGATCCTACATAAAATAAAAAAAACGGTAAACAACAAAATACACAACAAACACAATTCATCAATAATAATATAATTACTAAATAAATCACAAAACCTTACCTCTTAATGACACATAAAAACATTAAAACTCTAAATGAATATTAGAGACTATGAAATTTTAAATCGATGATTTAACAATATATTGCATTAACCTTTCTACGGAAATAAAAAAAAACACTTCACTAATGAAAAAAATAAATTAAAGAAATAACATCTTGAATAAATTTCTCAACCCAAAAATTATAAAGTATATAACTTTTCAAAGGATATCAATAAAATATTCCAAATAAAACTTCAATAAAGAAAACCTTATAAATAAAACAGAAACAAATAAATTCCAAAATCCTAAACTGTAGAAAACCCATCCAAACTCCTCTTTTAGGAATGTCCCAACTGGAATGAGTGAGAGGGAGGAACCCTTAAGAAGAGTGCCATCCATCCTGGAGTGGATATTAGGACTGCACATAAGTAAACAAAAGACTCACTTGTCCACCAGGTTTCTGACCATTTAATATAGAAGCCCAAAGGCTAAAATCTCTCTTCTTCTTTTCCTTCTCTTTTGGGAGTCGACTACAATCGACATCCTCCTCTTCCGTCGACTTTCAATAGAAGAGAAGAAGTTTCTTGGTAGAGGAAGTTGAGATGTTGGGAGATGAACAAAAGTTTATTTCTTATATAATTTTTTGTAGGTATTCATAACTTTATTTATCAATTTGGTGTTTATTGTTTGTTTATCTTTTATTCATTGAATTTTTTGGTTCCATATAAGCATGTAGAACTATGTTATTCATAGTTAACTTACATCGTATATGATAATAATAATAATAATAATAATAATAATAATAATAATAATAACAATAATTATAATAATAATTATTATTATTATTATTATTATATTAATAATGATAAAAATAATAATAATAATAATAATAATAATAATAATAATAATGATAACAATAATAATAATTATAGTAATAATAATAATAATAATAATAATAATAATAATAATAATAATAATAATAATAATAATAATTATTATTATTATTATCATTATTAATATTATTATTATTATTAAAATAATAATAATAATAATAATAATAATAATAATAATAATAATAATAATAATAATAATAATAATCAAAATTATAATCCCCCAAATACAATTACCAGTAAGTAGCTGGTTATATATATATATATATATATATGTGTGTGTGTGTGTATATATATATATATATATATATATCCTATTTGTGGGCATCCATTTGGGAAAAATAACCACCCACAAATTACCCAAAATAGCTTGTTGTAACTAGGAAAGGGGGAGGGGGTGGAAGGGATTGAATCTGTGTCTGTGTCTTTTTGTAGCCTTTTCTCCCCGATAATAATGTTTTCAGTTTAAAAATAAAAACAAATATCTTCCTCATAAATCAAAGCACTTCATCTGATCTTTAATCAACCAATAAATTTAAAACACTTTATATGTATATAATTTCTAATTTCTGTCAATATCTTCCATATTAAGTGTGAGGTCATTTGCCTGAATCTCTACGATAGTTTCCTCTCACAGTTGCTGCCAACATTTGGTCTTAATGATCTTCTAACTCTCTCCCCACCTTGGCTATCACCTGGTTATTTGTAGTTAATTATAGGAGCTAATTGCAAGCTGT
>NC_090758.1:52458853-52466353 GCF_036898095.1 Palaemon carinicauda | reverse complement strand
GGTTAGCATTGATATTCACAATACAACAATAAAGGAAGCATTTTGAAGCAATAATTTCTGCCATTATATCTGACTACCCCACTCTCTCTCTCTCTCTCTCTCTCTCTCTCTCTCTCTCTCTCTCTCTCTCTCTCTCTCTCTCTCTCTCTCTCTCTCTCTCTCTCTTTTCCCAGCTTTGACTATGAAAATTAAATATATAGATTTAACTCCCATAATAATTACAGTTGTGATATGTTCAAGAAAATTCCAAGTATAATCTTATTCTTCACTTTTTGGACGAACTGGCTTTGTTTAATGAATTTTCTATCTCTAGGTTATCTATATGTCAGTATTGAGGGATCATGAATACGTTTTACCAACAAGAACAGCAACATAAATAATAATAATAATAATAATAATAATAATAATAATAATAATAATAATAATATTAATGTTAGAAATACAATTGCATAGTAAAATCATCTTGCCTTAACAAAAGTATTGATGTTATTAGAATTATGTCATTATTTACGATTGGCAAACTTACATAGTAACTATTACTCCCTTCTAGAGACCCTATAGTCCATTTCTTTTAGCGATGCATATTTGCATAGACTCGCGGCGGTGCCCTTTTAGCTCGGAAAAGTTTCCGGATCGCTGATTGGTTAGACACCGACTCGTGGCGGTGCCCTTTTAGCTCGGAAAAGTTTCCGGATCGCTGATTGGTTAGACACCGACTCGCGGCGGTGCCCTTTTAGCTCGGAAAAGTTTCCGGATCGCTGATTGGTTACACCGACTCGCGGCGGTGCCCTTTTAGCTCGGAAAAGTTTCCGGATCGCTGATTGGTTGAACAAGATAATTCTAACCAATCAGCGATCAGGAAACTTTTTCCGAGCTAAAAGGGCACCGCCGCGAGTCGTTCAACCAATCAGTGATCCGGAAACTTTTCCGAGCTAAAAGGGCACCGCCGCGAGTCGGTGCAAATATGCATCGCTAAAATAAATGGACTATAGTTTATCCTACTTTCTTATGATTAAGGTTAACATCAATACGAGTAGGCCTACTTCTTTACTTGTATATATGCAGGTACTACTTGCACCTGAGTAAAGGTGGGAGGAATTATCTAATGTGTATATGTAGGTTTGATTAAAAGGCTTGAAAATGAAAAAAAAAATAAAAATAAAAAACCAAGAAAATCCTAACATGGTACAAGAAAAAAATTAGCGGAAACTATTTCTTTATATACGAAAATGACCATCACATGGATATAAAAAAGCAAATAAAATATTTTCACACCAATTATGGAATCCACTGTACGGTAAACCTGAAATGGAGAAATATACTGGAAGTGAAAATTGTTAGTCGACGAGTTATATAAAGATATTGAAATTTTGCACAAAAAAAAAAGTCACTATGAAAAAGGTTGTCATTTAGTATTTATTTGTGTCACTAATTTGATATGACATTAGAGCTATATGGTGGAAAGGAATATATAACTATAATTTCATACATTTTTTCTAATATGAAGTAGGAACGTCTCTTACACTTCATAAGTATTCGAACTGAAATAGCCGGTGCTTGACTATGCAGTATCTTCCGAACAAACTCATGTTATATCTTGGCCAGGTATTGATTATCGAATGTCACTTATACTTGTATACATTAATTTGATTTTGATTAAACAGGATTTGTAGTAAGGAAGGTCACGAGTCTATATGAGGAAGAAACATACAAACGTTTTTTTTTTTTTTTTTCACTATTACCAAATATTAAGAGAAGGAAGCTGACGGATATTCATTTCTGTCAGAGCCACAGAACATTATGAATTATTAAAATCTGCACAATATAATAACACAGGTCCATCTGTATACTTTTGAGAACGTCTGAAAACTGTTCCAGTGTTTTTCGTTTCATTTTTCACGATGCTTTTATTGTTTCGGTTTAACATTTGTTGTCGGGTAAAAGTTTTGTTGTTTTGGAGAACACATCGATAGGTGTAGTTCTTTTTATCATTGTAGTACATTATTAAAAGCAGGAGAATAAATCTTATTGAATTATATGCATTCCATAATACTAGTTTCTTTATTATTTTTAGCAAAACTGTGTAATGTACAGAACTGCACTGTAGCCGTATAATTAATACCCCATTCTATCGATAAGTTCATTAATTTTGACAATTTTTCAGGTGTTATTTTGTTTTTATTGAAAATATACAATTTGAAATATCATGCTTGTAAAGATTTGTAATTAAACCAGTGTGTGTGTTTCTTTATAGGTTAAGACACTAATACTGAGAGATAAAAAAATAGAATTTCTTAACGAAATTGACAACAAAATATTTTATGATAATCCCAAGAGAAATCCCATCACGTCTCATCAATGTCGAAACTTTAACGAATACAAAATTCACAGTCAAGGTTCGATGGAATCTCAGGTTTTATATGAACACAAATTCATCTCCCGAGACATCATCAAAATGCAGATCAGGACGAGGTATTTTGGGAACCCCGGGGTACCACTTCCCATCCAATCTCAGCCCTAGACCCTTGGAGAATTCCCCCCCCCCCCCCACACACACACACCTCTTGAGCGTTTCTTTACAATTCAAGTAGGAACTCTAAACCAAAACTCAGGAAAATGAGGCGACACCTTCACCTAACTTCTTTCCTTCAGTTTCCAATCAGTGCAAAACTTAGCTCATTTGGGAATTCTCTGGAATTTCCAGCTGGAGAAGAAAAGTTTAAACTATTGGTCAAAAACAAAGAAGTTTTATGATGCGTAAGAGGGAACCAGATATGAGGTTATGTAAGTTTAAAGTTCATTCTTAAAACTGTATGCACAAAACTATACACAATGACACAAACATTACGTATATGTGTGTATAATGTATATACATAATGTGTGTATGATTGTATACGTATATATACATACATTAATATATACATATATATATATATATATATATATATATATATATATATATATATATATATATACATATATATATATATATATATATATATATATATATATATATATATATATATATATATGTGCAGATATATATATATATATATATATATATATATATATATATATATATATATATATATATATATATGTGTGTGTGTGTGTGTGTGTGTGTTTGTGTGTGTGTGTGTATGTGTATGTGTTTGTGTATGTGTGTGACTGTGTCTGTGTGTATGCAATTGTGAAAATCTTGAAACTACGGTTAAATAGAAGTGAACAACACTAGACAATAAATATCTCTCCTTATAAAAGGAGAGTATTATATTTCGAAACTTTTGCAAAAGATAAACATCAGAGTGTGCAAATAGATATTTTCTTCAGAAAGTTCCCAGGATGAGATTTGCTCAGCCAAAATATCCTGGAGAAACCTCATCGTTTTTCACTTGAGATGGATCAACGTTTCGTCAGTAGATGGAGCTGAAAGATATTATTCCTCTTGTGAAAGAGACCTTTAAGAAAGCAACTCTCTTTTCTAGATTGGATGTCTCTTGAGTTACAATATTGAATAGATAACATAGATGGACATTGCTACCTTACCCTTTTTTTTAGTAGCGAAGAGTGTTTTCAAATAATCTCTCTCTCTCTCTCTCTCTCTCTCTCTCTCTCTCTCTCTCTCTCTCTCTCTCTCTCTCTCTCTCCTTTTCTGTATATATATATATATATATATATATATATATATATATATATATATATATATATATATATATTTATATATATATATATATATATATATATATATATATTTATATATATATATATATATATATATATCTATACTGTATATACTTATATATATGTATATATATTTATTTTTATGCATAAATATACATGTATATCTATCTATCTATATATCTATATCTATATATATATATATATATATATATATATATATATATATATATATATATATATATATATATATATATATAATTCATGTATATATATATATATATATATATATATATATATATATATATATATATATATATATATATATATATATATATATATTCATAGCAATTTTATTAAAAAATATTTACAGTTTAACTATGATTCTATTTTGCCTCTACATAGATTAGTCATACACTTTTTAACCTGTTATTTTTCAGATGTATGATCAGAATTATAACTAATTCTAATATGATCTATTTTCAAAGAATCATGAACACTAATTTTATTAATAGATACATTAAAAAGTCCTCAACTCATTACTGCTAAAAATTAGTATAAAATAAAAACTCTTTCCACATCAATTACTCGATGGGAATATCTTGATGAAAACCCTGAATGAAGACATTAAAATAATCATACATTTATTCATATTAAAAACATAAAATACATCAAAGAAATATCTAATACTTACATCACAGGAACCTTACAAATAGTCCTTTGAAGGAATCAAAGTTTGTGTCTCAGAGGATGAGATAACACAAGGGAAAGAGTCGGTCAAAGTTGAACAAAGGTTGGCCAAATATTTCCTCATCCTCTGTAATTACGAAGACCAGAAAAGAGAACTTCTTTGCTAAGATTCTTTTGTATTATTCGAAAAAAAAAATAAATAAATAATTTTTTTCTTATTATGTAAGTATGAAGTAATGTATACTGTATATATAAATTTATATGTATATATATATATATATATATATATATATATATATATATATATATATATATGTGTGTGTGTGTGTGTGTGTGTGTGTGTGTGTTTGTGTGTATATATGCATATATATATATATATATATATATATATATATATATATATATATATATATGTATATATATATATATATATATATATATATATATATATGTGTGTGTGTGTGTGTGTTTGTATGCATGTATGTAAGCTACTTCATAGTCATATATTCATATAACCTGAAACCTTTATTTTATGTCATTTCTCTCTCTCTCTCTCTTTATCCTTTATCATTCAACCTCTTTCATGTTATTATCCCTCCTCTGCATCTCCTTCTTTTTCAATTATCTCCTGAGAAGAGTCAGGGACACACACACACATACACACACACACATGTGAGGTTCCTGAATACAGCTTGCATATAAATATCACCGTTTGCAGATTCAGCCAAGAATCAAAGGGAAGAGTTCTGAGGGAAGAATACCGATTTCAATAAGATCAAAAGATCGATCGAAAATAAAATATTTTAGTTGGATTCTAATGACTGACAGCTGGATCTGTTTTATAGTAGTATTTTTTATTTCCAGTTTCCATTTGTATTCTAATGTTAGAAGAGGAATATTGTTCAAAATATTTCCCTTATATACATAAATATTTAAATAACAGTCAGTAATTTCTAAAATAAGATTATGTTCTTTGTGGCGCAATTATCATTTTGATTACTATTCAGACATTCTATAGAGGGTGGTATATATGTATAATCATATTTACTCATCAATAGAGATATATAGATATATATCTAGTATTTCCAATAGACTCTACAATAATGGCCCATTGTCAAATGACCTACAGTTACACAATATGCTTTTATTATTCAATTTTTTTTTAGATATTCCATCAAAAGATATTATTTTAAAGAAATATCAAGTTGAATATAGCATAATATACAATATATATTCCCAATGAAATATAGGAATGCATAAAGACATTGCCTGAGAAATAGCCCCTAAAACCTATCTCTAAAATGGAAAAACATTACCTAACATTATCCATCTATAATTACCTGTTCAGCTAATGAGGCCAATCATTATTCAAAGGACTCATACAATCTATTAGCAATGAACAGAAGATATTTATAGACACGTAAAATCATATAATTAAGCCGCTAACGGCATTTCTTGGCTCTGAGAAAGCCTTTGATTCCGACAAAACTTCAGAAGTAATGAAAGCCATCAGTCAACCCATTAGCAACGAACAAAAGATATCTATTAAAAAAACATAAAAGCAAAGCAGATATACCGATGAATAAATATAGAACAATAATCATTTAAGCAATTGTAATTCAAATCCACTATAAAACATTGGCTCTAACTACAATAGAATTTAATGCTTCAGCAATATTGTGTTTTGTCTTACCAGTATTATAGGAATTTATGTTCAAAATGTTTGCGTTACCTGTTGCGAAATAAAGTTCATATTTGCAATAATTCAGGATCAATGATGCTAGTTCACTGTTGAAACAGTTGGATGATCACTAATTGCATTGAAACAGATTGGTTATTGTTTAGATGAGAATATACAAGTAGACACAACCACATATTATATATGAATTCACACACACATAACTTTGCAAACACCTATAAAAACTTGCAAACACATATACACACAAACACACACGCATGCACGCGCGCACACACGCACATTTATATATATATATATATATATATATATATATATATATATATATATATATATATATATATATATATATATATATATATATATATATATATATACATATATATATATACATACATACATACATATATATATATATATATATATATATATATATATGAAATATATATATATATATATATATATATATATATATATATATATATATATATATATATATATATATATATATATATATATATATATATGTATATATTTATCAAGGCACTTCCTCAAATTGTAAGGATTGCCAATATAGAAGGAAATGAAAAAGAAATTGTACTTTTCTTCGCTTGGCTCCTTCTTGCTGACGAGGGATTCAGGCGAGTGTGTGTGTAAGTGTGCCTATGTGTGTTTGTGTGTGAGTGTGTGTGTGTATGTATGGGTGCAAGTAAAATGACAAAACGGTAAAATCTCTTACAGCCTGATCATAAAACAATTATATAAGGATTGAAATGCCCTACTAAAGAAAAACCACATCAACCAATCAAAATATGTTTAAAAACCTTTTTTCCCATTAAGAGAACAACAAGAGACAGTAAAGACCATTCGGAGAAACCCTAACATAACCGAAAGAGACATAATTCCTGGCCCTTTCAAAAGTTAAACAAGAAAGTGTTCAAAGACCTGTTTTTGTGAGGATGTCTTAGGCCATATCAGGACGAGGCTTCCTCAGCAAATAGGACCTGGAGAAACATCACCTTCTGCTACGGCAGAAGGAAGGAACAATGTTATGTCAACAGACTCAGCAAAAGACAGTCCTCAAGTGGACAGACTCTGTCCAGAACGGACAGAGACTTTTAATGCTTTCTAAAGAGGAAGTGTGTTAGGTTGAAAGTTTCAAGGAGATACATTTCTGATTTTTTCTTTCCTTCACTTTTTTTAGGGTTATATTTTCGTATAGAAATGTCATTTTATTTTGAATACCATATATTCTAATCTTTGAATGTATTTATCTCTCGCTTTTTCAAACCCTATACACACATACGCATAAACACACACACATACATGCACACTAACATATATATCTATATATATATATATATATATATATATATATATATATATATATATATGTATGTATATATAAATATATATATTTATATATATATATATAT
>NC_090758.1:52443853-52451353 GCF_036898095.1 Palaemon carinicauda | reverse complement strand
TAATGGAATAGAAATATGATTTTTATATAGTTTTATATGTGAGGGAAGAATATTTTTCATTCAAGATTGATATTGTTTCTTTATGTTATAATAACGATGAGAAGAATAGAAAAGTAGAAAAAAAAATCCAAATGCATATAATTATAATAATGATAATACAAATTTTAATAATAATAATAATAATAATAATAATAATAATAATAATAATAATAATAATAATAATAATAATAATAATAATAATAATAATAGTAATAGATTGAAAGTTTTTTATATTCTGAACCATATGCATCGCTAAGCCTTTGCTGTCTCTTATCCAATCTCCCACGTTTCCATAACTCTTCTATCACCAAAGGTGTTTGTTAGAGTGTAGGATATTTCATCAAAAGGATATCGATGCATTTCATCATCTGCAGGATATTGCAAGCTTTCCAAATTCATCGTTCCACGAACACTCCTTTCCATCCCAAAGTATATCTATAAGGATATTGATGCAAAGGATTTACTCGATACGCTTCCTTGTTTGTGGGGTTCGTTCAGTTTAGAAAAAAAATGTAGTTATTTCGTGTTGTCAGGGATCGTTCAGTATGGTATGTTGCATATTCTGAAATAATTTGATAACAACATTACAGATATATATTTCTTCTATTTACTAAATTCTATAAGACTTAAGTTTTAGGAATTCAATATTGACTACTAATTATATCACTGATAAATATTCCCATTCCCCTAATTTGACATTATCTAAATGCACAAATAAGTCATAACTTAAGGAGGCAAAGTTGGAATATTGAAGATGGCGTATAAAACTTTAAATTCTGTCCCTAAAAGTTCCAGAATCATTTATTGGAGGGAAATTGCGATGAAATGAGTATTCCAAACAAAGAGTTTTAATCGAAAATTCGATCTTGTATCTCCAGAGACTTTACAATAAAGGTACGATGGTCGTGCAATTTAATAAAATATTGAGAAGTGTTGAGATACTACCGCTAGTGGGTTATGGGATCCTTTGACTGGCTACACAGTACTACATTGGATCCTTCTCTCTGGTTACGGTTCATTTTTCCTTAGCCAACACACAAACCGAATACTCTGGGTTATTCTTTACATATTCTCCTCTGTCCTCATACATATGAAAACACTGAGATTACCAAACAATTCTTCTTCACCCAAGGGGTTACTGTACTGTAATTGTCCAGTAGCTACTTTTTTCTTAGTACGGGTAGAAGAAACTCTTTAGCTATGGTAAGCAGGTCTTCTAGGAGAGGAACACTACAAAATCAAACCATTGTTCTCTAGTCTTGGTTAGTGCCATAGCCTCTGAACCATAGTCTTCCTCTGCCTTATATAAGAGTTCTCTTGTTTGAGGGTACACTCGGATAAACTATTCTATCTTATTCCTCTTCCTCTTGTTTTGTTAAAGTTTATATAGTTTTTATTGGATATTTTTATCTCAATGTCGTTTCTCTTCTTAAAATATTTTATTTTCCCTTGTTCCTTTCCTCACTGAGGTATTTCATCTGTTGGAGCCCCTGGCGTTATAGCATCCTGCTTTTCCAACTAAAGTGGTAGCTCTCTCTCTCTCTCTCTCTCTCTCTCTCTCTCTCTCTCTCTCTCTCTCTCTCTCTCTCTCTCTCTCTCTCTCTATCTCTCTCTCTCCTCTAATATAATTCGGGAGAAATAACAATCGTGTTCACAAAATACTTCTCTATTCAATCACAGCCAGAATTCCTAATCTGCATTAGAGATCATAATCTAGATATCAAATCAACGTGAGATCTTATCTCTTTAATTGATCCAAAATTTAAAACTCTTATGTTAATGAAGACGAATTTGATATTCACATATCTCCATGAACAACAAAACTGTAATGGTGATTTAAAGTTACGGATTTATTGCTGTTTGATGAACGACAGATTATTCTTGTAAGGAGACAGTGAAAAGCTAATGAATCATCTAAGATAAAAAGGATGACAGGAACGCAACGGAAATATAAAGCTTCAGATTTTTGACTGAAGGATATAAAAAGATCACTCAAATTCCTGGCCAGGAAATAATTACTTTAAAATTACGTATCTATCTATCTATCTATCTATCTATCTATCTATCTATCTATCTATCTATCTATCTATATATATATATATATATATATATATATATATATATATATATATATATATATATATATATATATATATAATATATATATATATATATATATATATATATATATATATATATATATATATATATATATATATATATATATATATATATATATATATATATATATATATATATATATATATATATATATATATATATATATATATACAGTATACACAGATAATCTTATATATAACTTGGAATCTTATGACAAAAAACTTTACTCACCTTTGCCTTCAATAACCCTTTCGTACTCACATAGCCACATAGCCACTCTCATACTCCTCAGAGAGCCGGACATTGACTTCTATGTTCTTAGCTATTCGTCACATTACATAATCTAATTCTAATACTGTGGCTATAGAGTGATGACCCACCTCAAGGATAGTCCAGCCTTATATTTACTCACATATATATGCCAAAAATCACCAAACTTTCATTCAGCTTCATATATACCGGCATCCTCCTGTCAGAGTCTTAATTTCTTTCTATTACTTTATTATTCCTTAAAACAGGGAATTCTGAAAACAGACCAACAAAAGAGTGAGGAAAATATTATAAGAGAGGAGAAATTCGTTCGGAAATAGGATGTTATCTATAAGTTTAATGTCACGTAACAACAATGGATATAAATAACTAAATATAACACAGATATGGAAGTATTATTGGGTTACTGTAATGATTTTTTATTGTGAATAACTAAAGAAAATGTGGTTCTCTATTCTGGGTTTTTTTACGTATGTATCTATCATGAAAACATATAGTATTAATTCATGTATTTATAATCACAATCATTTATTAAATTGATATTATATTCAAATGTCGATTTCGGAATCAAATACAGAAAATAACTTGTTCATAATATATCTCTTGTGGTCGTCTATAAAATCATATAATTATAGCATGACGCTTTAAAAGTCCTATATAAAAGATTATGAAAATACCTTAAAATATTAAGCGTATATATTTTTCCTTGAACTTCCACAACCACAATAGGTATTGAACAACCAATCGTTTATCCGGTGTGAATTACTTGGCGAGAATGTTTTGTCCCCCTCGCCTCTACAACTCCAATCAATATAATCTAAATTCTACAAAAGTGCACGCTAGGTCCATCTATCGGCAGAACAGGAAAGCAGTACTAATATATCCTTGGGAAGCTCATGACGTCATAACAGGGTGACACCATTATCACCGAGGGTCGAAAATGTATATACAGTGCACTCGAATTATAGGATTCTTATTAGGAATCAAATTACGTCTATACATATGCAACATGTGCATTTACATAATTTATATGATGACGCGTTATTATAATGAAAAAAACGATAATCATATCAAGTAAAAATAGTCATTTAAAGATAAAATAACAACCTTACTCCGCCATCTAGTAAAATAGAATCATCAATCTAGGATTTGAGTGTTTATAGTGACATCTATTGGTGTTCAAAATAATCACTTTAAACCAGACTTCAATGTCCTTGCTTCGGAAAACTGATATATGACGTAGAGTTCTGTCCTGACCACGAGCGCTGCTCGCCCTACACTAAACTATGGAATGACGTGAAACAACCATTACTTTGATTAAGATATTTTAAACCTAATTTACCTATAGTATAAGATATTTGTTTGTAACCTGAGGAAATATGTCAATAAAAGATATTCTTTAATAGGGCGAAAAGTTCTAAAACAATAGCTGTTGGTTATTATCGATATTCATAATGTAATAATAAAGGAAGTAGTTTAAAGCCACTATATCTACCATTATAATTGACCAGACATCTCTCTCTCTCTCTCTCTCTCTCTCTCTCTCTCTCTCTCTCTCTCTCTTCACAGCCTAGACTATGAAATTTAAATATATAGATTTAATTTTCACAATAATTACAGTTGTGATATGTTTATAAAATTTGAGTGTAATCTTAATTTATACTTTTGGATGAGTTTAATATTTTAAATGATTTATGTATATAAATATTACCTAGATGTCAGTATTGAGGGATCATGATAGCATCTTCCAAATAAGAATAATATCAACAACAACAAAAACAACAACAATAATAATGATAATATTAATAATAATAATAACCTGAGAACTACAATTACATAGTAATATTTATTGACTTAGAATTATGTTATTATTCACTCACATCGAGTAAGCATTAAGTATTATGCATTAAGCAGTATGTGATATGTATTACCAACCTTCAAAGACCCATATTAAAGCACATATTGACTTGGCTCCTCCCACTTTTTCTCCTCTTTCTCTTTGTAATTGAAAGAATAATACTTAGGGATAACATGGAATTATTCCTGCTGAATTTAGATATTTAGAAGAACAGCTCATAACAATTCCCTAGGATTACGTATCATTGAAACAAATACCCGACACATTAAGCCCGATTGGAGACAGGATCAGACGTGTTTTAATCATACAAAAAGCAGATATGTTGAGTAAAGTGAGAAATAAGCCTTTATTGGAGATGAAAGATCGTGAATAAACTCATGTTTGGGTCCTTTCTATGTTATTCATTAGGACTCAAGAAAGCTCTTATGTAAGACCTTTTTTTTCCTGCACTAAAATGAAACACTGTGATTGGCTGGGGGAAGTCGTCGTTATCAAATGTGATTGGTCGTCCTCAACTTCTGGATTTCTGAATTTAGTTTAAATCTGAAACAGTATTTGATTTGAGTAGGCATTTGTTGGCAAAGGACCTCTATATGATTTCAAAAAAGTAATTAGATATGTTGATATATATATATATATATATATATATATATATATATATATATATATATATATATATATATATACGTGTGTATGTTTGTGTGTATATCAGTATAAAATGCAAATAACTTTTGTTTTCAATTGAAAAATCAAATTAGGTATTTTTTGTTTTTATTTTAAGTTTTATTTTGATTTTCATTTGTTTCCAATACCATTCTTATTCCTCCAACAACTCCTCAAACTCACATAAGTAAACACTAATTCTATATCGTCCACTATATCTACAATTCTACATGCTCAACGTCACATAGTTATGTAGACACCTTTATTTCTTTTATTATTGTTCCTTTTGCCATGGTAACTGAGAAGCTTTAGATACGAGTTGAATTGTCCCATTCATTCTGTGATGGATGACACAAAGAGGAGTTCTTGGAGAAAAGAGACCCTGAATTATTGTGTTGGAGAAATTGAATTTTATCACTTCAGAAATTCGATTGCATTAGCCTTTGGTTTGGGTACAATGTCTTTGGGGGTAGTTTTTAGTAATATATCTTTATATAACACCAAAAATTATGATTTTAAAAGTGTTCACACAGACTGAAAAATGATGAAGCATTGTGCAAAATATAATGCCTAAGAATCGTGAAAAATTAAAAGAGGAAAAATAATTCAAAACCAACTCTTCTCTTAATAATGGAAAATATGGCAATTGAAGTTCAATGATGTGAGGATGAACGCAATAATGTGACTATATACACAATCACACAAGAGAACACACGCACTTACATATATACAAAAACCACAAATGCAACCATTTCTAGTCTATCTCATAAGAAAGGCCCCAGATATGTCCTTATTCATGTTTGGGCTTTGGTCATTTTCCATCATCACGCTGACCACTGCAGACTGGTGATGGCGGCAGATTTTGATATAATCGGTCATAGCACCCTTTTATACATCCATCATATATATATATATATATATATATATATATATATATATATATATATATATATATATATATATATATATATATATATATTATATATATATATATATATATATATATATATATATATATATATATATATATATATATATATATATATATATATATATATATATATGTACACACACACACACACACATATATATATATATATATATATATATATATATATATATATATATATATATATATATATACATATATATGTATATATATATATATATATATATATATATATATATATATATATATATATATATATATTTGTATGCGTTTGAGTGTCTTTTCATGACACTGTAGTTGGGAATGTCTTGAAACTACTGGTACATACAATTGAACAACATGAGACAGTAATCATGTTTTAAAAAAAATTGCAAAAGATGAACACGAGGGTTGAAAGAGATGTTTTCCTTAAAAAGTTCTCAGGATGAGATTTGGTCAGCCAAAATATCCTGGAGAAACCTCATCATTTGTCACTTGAGATGGATCAACGTTCGTCAATAGATGGAGCTGACAGATTATTCCTTCTCTTGTGAAAGAGACCTTTAGGAAAGTAATACTCTTTTCTATATTGGATGTCTCTTGGGTTAGGATATTGGATAGACCACATAGAGGAACATTGTTATTTCACCCTTTTCATTAGTACTGAAGAGTGTTTTCAAATAATTTCTCTCTCTTTCTCTCTCTCTCTCTCTCTCTCTCTCTCTCTCTCTCTCTCTCTCTCTCTCTCTCTCTCTCTCTCTCTCTCTCCTTTATTGTTTATACCATTTGTTGTTATTGTCCCTCCTCTACATTTATTTCCTTTCCATTCTCTCCAGACAAAAGGTCGGGACACACAGACACATGGGAGGTTCCTGAATACAGCTTGCATAAGAATATCCCATTATGCAGAATCAGCCATGACTCAAAGAGAAGAGTGCCGATTTCAATAATACCAAAACATTGTTCTAGAATAGAATATTCTAGTTGGATTCGTATGACTGCCATCTAGATGTATTTTGTAGTTGTATTTTATCGTTGCAGTTTCCATATGCATTCTAGATTTTAAAAGAGGGTTATTTTTTAATATGGTTATCATATTTACAAAAAAGATTTAAATAAAATTTAGTCATTCCTACAATAGGATTATATTCCTTGCATTGTAATTATTATTTTGATTACTATTTAGTCCAAAGAGAGGTGGTATATATGTATATTCATATTTGTTGTACGACTTACTCATCAATGGAGAATCATATCGTATTTTTAATAGACTCTACAATAATGTCCTTATATCAAAAGACCAACAGAGTCAATTCTTATTATGAAGTAGATTTTATTTATCTAGAATCAATCCATCAAACGATATTATTTTGAAGAAATTTCTAATCAAATATAACAATCTTTATTCTCAAGGGAATATAACTTTGCAGAAAGAGTTCGTCTAAGAAACATCACCTAAAACTTATCTCTAAAAAGAGAAACAAAACCTGTACATATCCATCTACAATTACCTGTTCATATAATGCAGTCAGTAATTATTCAAAGCATCATGTAATCTATCGACAACGAAAGAAAGATATTTATAGACACGTGAAAGCCTATAATTAATCAGCTAATGGTG
>NC_090758.1:52408853-52421353 GCF_036898095.1 Palaemon carinicauda | reverse complement strand
TCCTTCGGAGAATAACTTGTAACTGGATGGCCTGCTTTGGGTGAACAATTTTGGACGAGTTGATACTATTTTGTTGAATGCGTAGGGACGAGTTGACCATCGACTGGTGAATATGTAGAGACAAGTTGACCATCATTCGGAGATGTGTACGAAGCCACAGGCTGCTTGAGCATTGTAACTGTTGATATATTTCCTTTTGGTTCGTGTAGCATTTGCGTATTCGTAATGGTGCCTTGCGTATCTGGAGAGATCCTATTGGATGTTACGCCAGTCATATCGTCTATGGTTTGTACGCTGCTTATGTAGTCTGGTGGCCAGTCGTGCTGGGACTCCTCTTCAAAGGCTGTGGCCAGGCTGCTACGCATTGTGATAAAAGGCCTCAAGGTTCCATAATGCCCTGGGGCATATATTGTCTTACAATTGTCCCCAGACGAGTGCAACTGGACGTCATTCCCACTATCGCTATTCGCGTCCTGCGAACCTTTGGCGAGGTTCCGGCGGTTGGCCTTATGTCGATAATAAACGGTAGTAAGAACCAAGATATTCAGGATTAGCAAAGAGCAGGCAATGGCCACTGTCACACTCAGTGCAGTTGTGTAAGGGAAATCCTTTCCCATTTGACTTAGCATATCCAAATTACCTGATTCACTAACTTGGTTTTTGTTAGCCGTAGCTACAATTGTCAAGTTATGGGGTGTATTTGTTAGGCCAGTGAGGGTTGGAGTGATTGGGCTAGATAGAAAGCCTTCAGTAAAGTTATACTGACCTGTTGATTTAGGGTATAAACCAGATTGGAGATCAGTTGGTAATCTCAACTTCCTTCTCTCACATATCGTTCCAAATCCTGTCACTAATCGGCCAAGCTTCTCTTCCGAGTCTGCAACCAGTACAGTATCATCCGCAAACAGCAACTGATTTACCTCCCATTCATGATCATTCATGCCTATCAGTTTCAATCCTCGTCTAAGTACTCGAGAATTCACCTGTCTCATCACTCCATCAACATAAAAGTTAAACAAGCATGGCAACATCACACATCCCTTTCTCAGCCGCACTCTCACCGGAAACCAATCGCTCACTTCATTCCCTATCCTAACACACGCTTTACTACTATTGCAGAAACTTTTCACTGCTTGCAAAGACCTTCCACCAATTCTATATAACATCATCACATTTCACATCGCTTCCCTATCAACTCTATAATACGCTTTCTCCAGATCCATAAATGCGACATACACCTCCTCAACTTTTGCTAAATATTTCTTGCATATCAGCCTAACTGTAAAAATCTGATTCATACATCCCCTACCCCTTCTAAAACCACCTTGTACTCACCCAAATTTTATGAAATTACTCCACATTGATATGAACGAATTGCTGAGTGTGACATCCATTTTAGTGAAGTTATAACTTGATTCCAAAGGTCCAAGAGCGCCCAGAGGACCACCAAAGACGTACGCCAGCTCGTTCAGGAGAAGACTCTCGTTTCCAGACTTTGGGAAAGATAATTAGTTCGAATTTAAAGCTTTATTGTAGTAATAACTAAATTGAAAAATAATAATTTGAATGGAAGAGGAATATATAATTTTATTTATATCATGATTCTTTTATTGGTATTTATTATATTATATTTTCATGAATATTATTTGCAAGATTTGGATACATACATCTCTAATCTATGGATGATATTCAAAAACTTTCTGTAGATTATTAAAGATTCTCATTAATAATATGTACCATATTTTTCTATTTCATATATAAATCAAATCTATCCATATCGACGTACATCTGAAACTTCTTCCCCAACACGTAGAGATAAGATGATCGGGAAGTCGTGTAGAGCTGCTTGGCAAGATCTGCCATCGGCGAGACGATATTTGCATCGTGAAGGCCTTGGCCGGTTGAGTCCCTGATGCTGATTGGTTGATGGAGGGATCTCGACCAATCAGTGTACTCGGCTTTGATGGCTAACATTATTTCCTGTGGGGAGATGAAAAGACTCCATTTGAGGTATACTTTTATTTAATAGATGTTATAGTTTAAATATGTGTATGGAATAGGTAATAATAATAATAATAATAATAATAATAATAATAATAATGCCCACCTGCAGATGATAGCGATAGTTATTGACGACGAAGGATCTCAGCAGATCCTCCCTATAGTCAGCATCGAATCCTTCCTGGACTTTTTGCTGACTCAGGATGTCAAGGATGTTAGCAGCTGTCATTCCTAGAAGGAGGTCAACTGGAGTTCGACCTTCCTTGCCTTTGAAGTCAAGAGGAAGAGTAAGATTTTTCTCATTGTCTTTTTATAGTTGAGTGATTAAGAATCATTTGGAATAGACAAATGGAGATATTTATGATATACGAATAAGTACTTAGGTGCAAGATAATTTTTTTTTTTAGTTTCAGAAATTAGGAATTTTTTTCTGTTTAAATGTATGTATTCATTATGCAAGACAATCAGTGTATATGAAAATAACAACAACAACAACAACAAAAGCAGCTGTGTTTAGAACTCTGCAGGGCATTGGCCACATCCATGTCCTTATTCTTGACTGTGCTTTAGCTAGTTTTCATCACCACGCTTGCCAAGTACAGAGTGGTGATGGTGGGAGATTTATGTCTGATTACTCACAGCAAACGTAGCTATTATAGGTAGCCCTAGTACAGCTCTGCTGATCATCACGTTGAGGTATCCCCACCCACAAAGGGAGGCGTATATATATATATATATATATATATATATATATATATATATATATATATATATATATATATATATATATACATATATATATATATATATATATATATATACATGCATATATATATATATATATATATATATGTATATATATATATATATTTATATATATATATATATATATATATATATATATATATATATATATATATATATATATATATATATATACGTGTGTATATAGTTTTTTATATGCATTGTCATACATTCACGGGTTTCAGCTGTATTGTCCATCTCATGCATTATGAGTTAAGACCCTAAATAGCATTTATAATAAATAGATTGTTTTTGCGTTTGAGTTTATAAACATATCAAACCCATTTACGACAATTAAGAAGTAAAACTTACCCATTTTGCTCTGATGATTTTTCCAATCAGGTTTGATAGTGACACCATCAATGCTGGGGCCAACAGCCACTTGAAACTTGGATGTCTTTAGGTGAACCTTTAAGAACATTATCTTAATGTTATTTCCTTTTATAAAAGTTATATTTTTCCTAAATCATAATTAATATTTAGACAGAAATATTAAAGTTAACTTATTATTTGTCTTTCACGATTGAAGTATTATTATAAAAGTACTATAATAAAAAGAAATCATCCTATGTTAAAATAAGTATTACAATATTGTTAGGTTAAATGTAAACTCAAATTTCTAATGACATTTCGTTTTTCTAAAACACACCTTTACTTATATAGACAGACTTTCGGTTAAAATTTAGTTATAATTATAACTATAAAAAATTTTAACGCATCCACTGAAATAAATATCTAATTACAAAAAACTTTAATTACCAATAAGTTATTCAAAGTTATTACCTGTTATATAAGGAGAAAAAATAATCAATTATTCTTTATATTTTGAAACAAATTGCCATATTGTTTAATTAAATGTATCATTAATCTCTTGTTTTTTTTTTCACGTTTTAGGAAAACATAAAAAAAGAGCTAAATACAATATAATTATTTCAATATTAAAAAAAAACACACTTAACAATTAATGAAATTATTGTTATATATATTTCCTTCTATATTTAAAGTTTTCATTAGGTAGAAACAAAAAAAAAGGAATTCCAATTTATTATTGTTTCTAGCTACTCTTATTCCATGTAGCTTACTTGCTTTGTGTGAACAGTATCTGTGGTGGCATATTGCCAGGGGCAGAATAATCACTAAAAACCACAATATTTACTATGTATAATTGTTCTTGTTATTAGAATAAACAGTATATTAATAACAAATAAAAATCCCATACTTATAGCATATGTTATGATTGGAAATAGTATACGCTACAATAGTATAGTCTAAAGTTGAATAATCGTCCCTTTTCTTTTCGATGGACTTATGGTTATTTTTACGAAACATATCAACTTGTAATATGAAACTAATAAAGCAATTGAAATTTTGTCGGGTCACGTAAACTGGTAATCAAACATTCTCAATACATCTCCAACTTAATCACCTGCAATATGTCGTGCAGAGGCCTCTTCCTCAGACACTGGAGAACATTTTTATAGTGGCGAAAGTGGTCGTTCGGAACAGGGCAGTCCAGCTGGATGGCTACATCGAGGGCGTGTCCAGATGGGTCCAGGACTAAAGCCCAGGGACTGAGTGCAGATCCTGACATCAGGATTGCTCGCTTGAACAGACCTGCTCCTGATGACCAGGGGAGAAGGATTGCCCGAAGGATATTATGGTAGGAAGGATTCTATGGTGTTACGTGTTTAGAGGGGCGGTTATCTTATATGTTTTTGGTACTTTTTTGGTAGAGACATGGTTTATATATATATATATATATATATATATATATATATATATATATATATATATATATATATATATATATATATATATATATATATATATATATATATATATATATATATATATATATATATATATACATACATACATATATACACATATCTATAAATATATATATATATATATATATATATATATATATATATATATGTACATATATATATATATATATATATATATATATATATATATATATATATATATATATATATATATATATATATATACGGTATGTGTGTGTGTGTGTGTGAGTGAGTTTAAACAAATATTTAAGGACTCTGTAAGCCTCAGTGGTCACAAATATCATAAACTATATTATCTTCATCCCTCTTTTCTCTCAATAATGTTCCAACTCGTTTCATAAGGAAAAAATAATATTACCTTTTGTATTTTGGCCTTTGTACAAGAACAAGACTCCAATTATAGAATATCTATAAACAAGGGAAATAAACAAAAGTGGAAAAGGAATATCCAATAACAAATAAAAAGACGATGATAGAAAATTGAATTAGTGTTTTTTCTTGATGGTAATAAAATGGAATGGGATATAGACATTGAAGTTTATTTAATCTGACTTTTTAATTAGGAATCACAAGAAATCAAGTATGGAGGTATGTATACACAAAACACACACACACATACATTCATTCATATATATATATATATATATATATATATATATATATATATATATATATATATATATATATATATAAATATATATATATATATATATATATATATATATATATATATATATATATATACACATATGATAACTTCCAAAAAATTCTTATCGGCCCCTTCATAACAATTATAAGAGAATTATAACGGAAATATTAATGAAAATCTACCATTTTCTTTACAAGTTCACAACTCAAAAATAAGAACAAAAATTGATTATCGATATCTAATGAACAACCTCCTTTAGGAAACTTAAGATACTCCACAATATAATATCCATGATATTTACATTCAATTAACCTTCGTTTTTATCATGGGAATTTTACCTCATCACTGAATAACAACAACAATAATAAAAATGATAATAAAAATTCCAGCTTATCATAAAAATTATTATTATTATTATTATTATTATTATTATTATTATTATTATTATTATTAGTTGTAGTGCTAGTAATATTACAATTAGTTAGATTACAGTAACAGCAGCAGCAATACTATCAGCATTAGAAGTATCATGATATCAAATGCATCCTTTAGAAATATCACGCTAAAAGCCCATTAACATCACGTCATCCCTCCAACCATAAATATCATCACCTAAGGAATATCTTAAAACATTTCAAAATTTCCCTTTGTCACAGAGAACAAGGTTTACTTACTGACTGACCTGTAGCAGCAGGCGATATGACAAGGTAGTTGAGGCAGGCGGCTCCCGTGCCGTGACCCATGACCGTGACCTGACCTGGGTCACCCCCGAAGCGGACGATGTTCACTTGAACCCAGTGCAAGGCAGCCAGCTGGTCCATCAGGCCGTAGTTAGCTACGGTTGGGCGACCCACTGGGACCGTGTTTGCGTTGTAAAACCCTTGGGTAGATTAAGTAAGAGTTGAAGAGCTCAAGTATTGATGTAGGTATGTATATGTATATTATAATTTTGCACATTTAGACGTTTATTTCATATACATATTCACACAAGCCATATATTATACTCCACATCATATCTGGATTCTCTTTACTATGAGATCAGCGACCCAAGGGGAAATCAGCTTTAAGATAATAGCCTCTGATTAGCCGGCGAATTGAACTCGGCCTAAGAAACTGAGGTTTCATCGACTTAGTGATTTACCCAAGTAGAGCTGCTAAGTCATTGGATCCTCAGTTTCTTTAGCCCAGGTTCGACTCTCAAGCATGACCAGAAGCTATTGTCTTTGAGTGGATTCCTCCTCGGGTGTCTGATCCGAGGCAGAAAAAAATCAGACATTAGTGGGAGTATAATTTATGACTTTTTTGAATATATATATATATATATATATATATATATATATATATATATATATATATATATATATATATATATATATATATATACTATCTTTTTTCTTTGGCAAATAGTGTTACAAATCTAACAATTATATTTGATGGAAGACCAGGAGCGACTCTTTATCCTAACAACCTCAATATATATATATATATATATATATATATATATATATATATATATATATATATATATATATATATATATATATATATATATATTCACGTTCATATATTTCAACATAATGGTTATATATCAATCTATGGAAACATGTGAAAACTTTAATCTCCATTTCAAGAAAAAATTCTATAGTGCAGCATCCATTGAAGCAAAAAAAAAATAACTTTGGTCTTGAAGCTTTTTATTTCTTTTTCTTCTCCCTTTTCTAAAGATTCCGAGACTGAATTATTCGTGTGTGTTTTCCAATGGTTGAATCGCTGCTTTCGTCTCTCGTTCCAGGAAACAAGAAGAAGTTTACCAAAGGGGACTTTACCATATCCCTGTCTTCATCTTTAGTCAAAACAGGATTAATAGGAATTTTGTTTTTCTTTTTTTTTGTCTATTCTATTTTGAACATTTATCTTTGGAAAACTATTTCATAACCAAGTATTATTGCTCCATATAATATATATGAAATTCCAGTTTGTATAATACAATAATATCGAAGAGAAAGAATCATTTTTTTTAAATCCATGAATATGTGCATGATATATGAGATTGAAATATCATTTTCTTAGAGGAGGAGATTTTGAATAATAGGATTTCAGTGGAAAAAAAAATATGTTACCTCCAAAAATGTCTACCTAACAAAAATATACAACCTAACGGGCCATGAACATACACCATTACTTACCAAAGAATATACAATAAAAGTACTTACCAAGAATATGCAACCTTACTAACCAAAATTTAAAACTTCACTTACCAAGTCGGAAACATTACCTAACAAGTCACCAACTTTACTTACCCAAAATATATAGCCTTCTTACTAAGAACATACAACCTCACTTACTAAGAATATACAAACTTGCTTACCAAGAATATACAACCTTAGAAAGAATATAGAGGAACCTCCCTTACCCAGAAAGCCGAGACGATAGTTGAGAGTCACCACAATGACCTTGCCCAGAGCTGCCAGAACTGATCCGTCGTAGAGACTTGAAGATCCCCACTCAAACGACTCTCCATGGATGAAGACGACCACCGGGTAGGCCATAAGAGCTGCATCTGCAAGGAGGCAAGCAGGATACTTAAGAGAAGTACTCGGATTTAGCAAATGGGGTTCTAGGGATGCAAAAGCAAGTAGTTGGGACTTACCATCATAAGTTTAGAGAGATATAGATATTGATTAGTACAGAAGCAGGACATGTTTTATCTCTCCTATACTTCCTTTGCAATCTTAGTGGACTTATTCTGTTATTCCTAAAGTCCTTCTATTATAAGTCATTCTCATCATATTTCATTTTGTTACATATTAGAATATCCTTTACTTTAGTCTACTCTCGCATCCAAGTTACTCTTCTTTAGTCTCTTAATGTTATTGCAATGGTTTTTCTTTCCTTTGAACTGTTATTATTTGCGCCCAGAATTCCACGAGAGGTGAGAGGCGTTACTGCAATTTCTCCGGTATAAAAAAGTCTTTTAAACAATTCATCTTCCCATTTGGTTCCAGCGTTTCCTGAGTGTTGATTTTACCTCATTCGTTTCATGTGGTTTCTTGCGTTCAAATGTTCATGGTGAGATGGTGGGACATTTATATTTTATTAAATTGAAATTTATGATATTTATAACGTGGAGTTGTAGAATATATTTCATGTTCTTTTTCCTACTTTACTTGATATTCTAGTATGTGTTCAAATCTACAATGCAAGCTAGAGTTATTCACACTGGGAAAACAAAACAAGCTAAAAATATATTCCATTAAACAATGCAACTTACAATTATTGTTAATTGGAATAAAATTTACTCATCAATTCAATTTATGAATGCAATATACAATTATTTTTAAATGGGAATAGATTGCATTAAAAATGCAAGCCACAATTATGTGTAAATTGGAATAATTTGCATAAACAGTGCAAGTTGCAATAATATTTATCTTGGAATAAATTCTATTCAGCAATGCAATCTGTAATTATTGGTGAATGTGTATAAATTGCATTAAAGATTTAAACTACAATCATTGTTAAATGGAATTCAATTCCTCCCAACAATACAAATTACAATTACAGGTAAATGGGATTAAACTCCTTTCAATAAGGTAGGCTGCAATTATTTCTAAATAGGAATATATTTAGTTTAACAATTCAAGTTACAAAATGAGATTAGATTGCATTGATCAATGCCAGATATGATTAATGGTAAATGAGAATAGTTTCTATTGAATAATTCAAGGTATGATTATTTCAAAATGGGAATATATTCCAATAAAAATGCAAACTACAATTATTGTGAAATAGGAATAAATTCTACTAATTAATACCAACTATAATTATTGGTAAATGTGAATAGACTCATTTCAACAAAGTAATCTGCAATTTGGTGATAAATGTCTTCAGATTTTGATATAATCTAAGAGAAGATATTACAAAAACATTTATGTTACATATTATAAATAGTAATATAATAAATTTGAACTACTCTGGGTAATAATAATAATAATAATAATAATAATAGTAATAATAATAATAATAATAATAATAATAATAATAATAATAATAATAATAATCACCATTTCTGTTCAGAATTCCAGAAAATCATAAATCATTGCAGCATAAAGAACTAAAATATATCTATCTTTTATTTTGAATCAAACCGTAGTGAATTAGAATAAAAGAAAATTTTTTCAATCCTTATGACGAAAAATATCAAGGATTTGTTTAATGAAGCTGAATTTAGAACTATATCAAATATCAAATGATATAAAAAAGGTCCTTGTTTTTGTTTGAGGGTTCGATTTTTTAATTTCTTTTAAAGATAGAATGAAAAAAAGTTTCTGTTTCATGGAATATCCTGGAGTCATTTTTGTACGTTGTTTTTATGTTTGAAATTTGGGATTTTATAGAGAGAGTAATTATTTTCCCCAAAAAATAACGGTGTAAAAAAAAAAAAAAAAAAAAAAAAAAAAAAAAAAAAAAAAAAAAGTCTTGCTACAAAATAGGACTCCCGCAAAGGAGTCCATTACATAAATGAAGGTTTCTCCAAATCCCACAAAAGTAGAGCCCAGCAATAGATGCCATCACACAAAGAAGTCCTCCCCATGTGAGAGGTCTCAAATAAATGAGGCATCCACAACAAGAGTCTTCCCCATGAAATTAGATTTCCCACATAAGAGACCTCCAACAAAAGAGGCCTTTCAACATAAGAGGCCTTCAAAGAAAAGAGGCTTTCAAACAAAAGAAAACTCCGCTTAGAATTGTCGATCCAACAGTAGAGGACTTCCAATTAAATACTCCTCCACATAGAAGAGACCTTCCAACAAAAGAGGCCTCTCCACAAAAATGTCCTTTCCACAAATGAGGGCTGCACAAAAAAGGACGCCTTCGAACAAAAGAGGCCTCACCATAAAAGAAGACTTGCTATAAAAGAGGACTCCCACAAAGGAGTCCTTTACATAGAAGAGGGTTTCTGCAAAGAGGCTTCGCACAAAAGAGGTCTCCCCTCAAAAGAGACCTTACCCAGAAAAGAGGCCTTCACACAAAAGTTATTCCATCAAAAGAGGCCTTCCCATAAAAGAGGACACCAACAATAGATGCATTCACACAAAATGAGCCCTCCCCATACGAGAGGTCTCCCACAATAAAAGGCTTCTCATAAATGAGTCCTACTCATAAAAGGAGACTTCCCACATAAGAGGCCTCCAACAAAAGAAGCCTTCCCACAAAAGAGGCGTCCTACATAACATGCAGCCGCAAAAAGAGGTCCCCGCATAAGAGAGGCCTCTCAAAAACTTTGCCTTCCCAGAAAAGAGGCCTACCATAAAATAATCCTTCCACCAAATACTCCCCAAAGAAGAGGTATCACACAAAAGAGGCATTAAAAAAACGGCTCTTCCACAAAAGAGGCTTACCAGAAATGAGCCCTACCAGAAAAGAGGCCTTCCCACGAAAGAGGCCTCCCACTAAAAGATTCCTCTCCACAAAGTTCAGAGACCAACTCTTCCATTTCCATGAAATAATCTTTGAAAGGACGAACACCGACGAACATCAAAGCGACAGGACTTTTTAACGACTGAAGGAAACGACCCTTTCCCTAATGAGGGATCTTTGACTCTTTAACGACTAAAGGAAACGACACTTTGCCTAAGGAGGGATATTTGACTCTTTAACGACTGAAGGAAACGACCCTTTCCCTAATGAGGGATCTTTGACTCTTTAACGACTAAAGGAAACGACCCTTTGCCTAATGAGGTATCTTTGACTCTTTAACAACTAAAGGAAACGACCCTTTGCCTAATGAGGGATCTTTGACTCTTTAACGACTGAAGGAAACAACCCTTTGCCTAATGAGGGATCTTTGACTCCATAACGACTGAAGGAAACGACCCTTTGCCTAACGAGGGATCTTTGACTCTTTAACGACTGAAGGAAACAACTCTTTTCCAAATGAGGGATCTTTGACTCTTTAACGACTGAAGGAAACGACCCTTTGCCTAATGAGGGATCTTTGACTCTTTAACGACTGAAGGAAACGACCCTTTGCCTAATGAGGGATCTTGGACTCTTTAACGACTGAAGGAAACGATCCTTTGCCTAATGAGGGATCTTTGACTTTTTAACGACTTTGGGAAACGACCCTTATAGACTGCAGGAAACGACCCTTTGCCTAATGAGAGGCGAGAGGCGTTACTGCAATTTCTCCTGACTAAGAAAGTCTCTTAAACAATTCATCTTCCTCTGTGTTTCCAGGGTTTCATGAGAGTCTTGATTTTACCTCATTCGTTTCATGTGGTTTCTTGCGTTCAAATGTTCGTGGTGAGATGGTGGGACATTTATATTTTATTAAATTGAAATTTATGATATTTATAACGTGGAGTTGTAGAATATATTTCATGTTCTTATTCCTACTTTACTTGATATTTTAGTAAGTGTTCAATCCCACAATACAAGCTAGAGTTAGTTACACAGGGAAAGCAAAACAAGCTACAATATTTTCCATTAAAGAATGCAACTTACAATTATTGTTAAATTGGAATAAATTTTACTCAATAATTCAATTTATGAATGCAATATACAATTATTGTTAAATTGGAATAAATTTTACTCAACAATTCAATATAAGAATGCAATATACAATTATTTTTAAATTGGAATAAATTTTACTCAAAAATTCAATTTATGAATGCAATTTACAATTATTTTTAAATGGTAATAGATTGCATTATAAATGCAAGCCACAATTATTTTTAAATTGGAATAAATTGCATAAACAATGTAAGTTGCAATAATTCTATATTGGAATAAATTCTATTCAGGAATGCTAGCTGTAATTATTGGTAAATGTGTATAAATTGCATTAGAATTTAAACTACAATCATTGTTAAATGGAATTCAATTCCTCCCAACAATACAAATTACAATTACAGGTAAATGGGATTAAATTTCTTTCAATAACGTAAGCTGCGATTATTTCTATATAGGAATATATTTAGTTTAACAATTCAAGTTACAATTATTGATAAATGAGATTAGATTCAATTAAACTATTCCAGATATGATTAATGGTAAATGAGAGTAATTTTTATTGAACGATTCAAGGTATGATTATTTCAAAATGGGAATATATTCCAATAAAATTGCAAACTACAATTATTGTGAAATAGGAATAAATTCTATTAATTAATACCAACTATAATTATTGGTAAATGTGAATAGACTCATTTCAACAAAGTAATCTGCAATTT
>NC_090758.1:52388853-52393853 GCF_036898095.1 Palaemon carinicauda | reverse complement strand
CCTGATGAGGAGAGATGAGGACCACGTTGGGAGACATACTATGGAGATGGAGGTTCAGGGAAGAAGAAGAAGAGGGAGACCAAGAAAGAGATGGAGGGACTGTGTGAGAGGAGACTTACAGGAGAAGGGGATTGATGAGGCAAAAGCCCAGAATAGAAAAAAGATGGAAACGGCTCATCCGCAACGGCGACCCCATATAAAAATGGGAACCAGCTGGGAAGAAGAAGAATTCTCTGAAGTGGTTTGAACTAGATTCGAGTTGATTATTTGTCTCCAGATCTTAACGACTGTCTGGATCGAGAACTATGATACTGGTCATTCGAATGTGGAGGTGAAGAACAGTTTCCATAATAATATTCATTCTTCATATATTTACAGATTATAAGGTAAATCGAATGAATAACGAACTCCTTTATGGTACGGTTTATTCAATAAAATATTGTAATTTTTAAACAAATAAGTTATTGGCTTCCTTTCAATTTTCATTTGTTCATTGTCTGTTTGTCCACCCCACCCCCCCCCCCTCTCTCTCTCTCTCTCTCTCTCTCTCTCTCTCTCTCTCTCTCTCTCTCTCTAAATAAGACTAAACCTGACAAATCAGTTTGATAACTAAGTCTTTCTATTAATGTATTAAGGTTCTCTATGTCTTGTATTTGCTTAAAGATGTCGTCAGTCATCTTCAATGGCTTAATTCCGTATTGACTTTCAAAGACTATGAGGATCCCCTTCGTTGAAATGGATATTTATATTGAATTTTGAAGGATAAGAGCCATTTGGTAGGTTATAATGCTAACAAGGCTTATTTTTTAATATTTCATTCAGCTCCACTAAAAATTAATATAATTTTGAGATGGAAAAAAATTTGCTTATGAACATTTTACTAAATAAGACATCAGAGAAGAAGAAGCTCTGTTTGTTTACAAACGCTATTTGGAACGCTCTGCTCATTTTGTGATTTTGAGACGGTTTTCCGAGGGTTTTCTTATGAATTTGGACTACAATTTTTGAGTAAGATGCCAGTGAACTAATTAGTGTTCAAGTGAACTAGTTTGTGTCATAGTTTATATTATTAGACCTAGTTTGCCTCGATACACCTCCAAGGAATCGCCAAGCCGGAGGTTTCATGTCGCCTGAGGCGATATGACGTCATCATAGAAAACGGAGCGTTTTCTACCAGCTACGATGGCCAACAACTTTCCAATGGCGGCGAGACTTAAACCAAAGACTACAGTTGGTTTAAAATTTTCGTGTTCCCCTAATTATGAGTCGGCATGTGATGTCATATTTAATAAGTTAAAAATAAGTGAAAAAGACATTCGAGGGTTTCAGAACATACCAAATAACAGAGTGGCTGTGAAATTTATTGAGGAGAAGGTTTTTGATGTCTTTATACGAGAGTACGAAGACAAAGTGATTCATTTCGGTAATGGCGAAAAGGCCCTAGTAGTAAATTTGAGTAGTGTATATACCTATGTATCAATACGTTATGCTCACTTTGATATAGAAGACTCCCTTTTAATTAGTGTCCTCGAACAGTATGGGAAAGTTCTTCATCTCAGACATAATACCTTTTCTCATGGGAGAGCGAATGGTCTAGAAAATGGAACACGCACTGTGAAAATGGAAATAAAGAAAAATATCCCATCCTCCATAAATATTTGTGGTTATAATGTTGTGTTTTTATATAATGGTCAGAAAAAGACGTGTTACAAGTGCGGAAGAGACTCTCATATGGCAGTTAACTGTAATATGGATAGTGAGCCTAAGTTAAATATTTTTAATTTGAATGATTTCCCAGCAATGCCCGGCAAGGATTCTGATAAGGGTCGGATATCGGAAGAAGATGTTACTCCTGATGTTCAACTGGCAACAGGTAATGAAGCAAATGTGGAGCAACCATGTGATGGAAAGAGTATTGAAAATGATAAAGAAGAATCCAGCAACCACGGAGAGGACCAGATAGGCGACTTATGCGAAGCAGTAGGAGAACAACTAGTGACCATTCCCTCATCCAAGAATGTTGATGTTGCTGATGTTCATCAACACTCAGTCGAAATAGAAGGTCGATTACGTGACCTGGAGGGTCATGTTCCAGGTAATGGTGATAATTTAACAGATACCGACAGTGATAGTGACATCTTTGCAATAAAAAGTGCACCTGAAGGAGCTTCTCAAGTTACCGAAATAACTGAGGATAAGGGGCTTCCATCACAAGATGAAACTCGTATTCCTTACACAGTTGAAAGTCTCTTTCCCGTTGAGGATGATGTAAATGAAGAACCGGGAAATCTTAAGGAAATCAATATTGCGGTTTCAGTGCATAGGGATGATGAATCAGTGGATGGTGCTACTGAAGAACGTGACATGGATATAGAGGTAAATAAAGTCAGTGATATTGAAGACGATTTGAAAAATTATGATAAAGCCTCAGACGTGATGCCAAAAGGCCAGTGGAACATAGATTTAGATACTGTAGGTAAATTAAAGTTAATTAGAGGAAAATCCAATAAAGAAAAAAGGAAGGAAGAAAAAATGAATGGGAAAGATAGGTTGTCAAAGAAAAAGAAAAAGTAATTGTTTGTGTTCGTTGTTGTAATGGCTCTTTCTGTTGCCACTTTAAATATTAATGGCTTAAATGAGGTAATTAAACAAATGAAAGTTGTGTCCCTTATCATGTACTATAAAATTGATATTCTGTTGATTCAAGAACATAACGTAAAAGATATTTCAGGGTTGAGTTATCTCACTAATTTTATGTGTATAGTGTTCAATCCATCAATCAATTTAAAAGGAGGTACAATGATTTGTATAAATAATAAAACAAATGTTAAACTTTTAACCAAGGAGATGGATACTAAGGGTGGAATTGTTGGTGTAAGGGTATGTTACAATAACTGCATTATACCTATTATAAATGTGTATGCTCCATCTGGTGCCAGTAAATTTGCTGAAAGGGAAGACTTTTTCAGGAATGAAATATTGTATTACCTGCGACATAATATTGATTATCTTATTTTTGGAGGTGATTTCAACTGTATAACATGCACAAGAGACTGCAGTAATAATAACAAAGCTTTACTGTCTAAGTCTATGAGTACTCTCGTGAAAAACCTTGCTCTGAGAGATAATTACAAATTCACAAACAGGATATTAGAATACACTTATATACGGGAAAACTATGGATCCAGAATAGACAGGATTTATACGGTAAAATTATTTGATAATATAACATCTGTAGACACCATTCCAATAAGTTTTTCAGATCATAGTATGGTTGTTTTGAAATTAAACATAAACACACAAAAAATTGGCACAGGGTATTGGAAGTTGAATGTTAAAGTTTTAGATTCTGATGAAATTGAAGAAAATTTTTTACATGTATGGCAGTTTATAAAGCAGAAAAAGGGTACATTTGATAACATACTCTTATGGTGGGATTGGGCAAAATCACAATGTAAAAAATTCTTTGTCAAATTATGTAAAAAATTTTCTCAAGAAAAGTATGGATTGCTGAACTTATTACAAACAAGATTGCGTCAACTTTATGATATTAACTATAAAAGTAGTGTAAATTATGAAAATATTAAGATTCTCAAGAATAGGATTTGTGACATCCAGAATGAAATATTAGAAGGTATAAAGATAAGAGCCAAACTAAATGATCGTACAACTGGGGAAAAAATATCTGCGCATCTACTTGGTGCTGAGAAAAAGAAAAATCATACACGCATTACTAACATAAAACAAGCAGATGGTTCCATTGTAGAAAGCACAGAGGGAATTTCTGTTTTTATAAAGGAGCACTTTGAAAAATTGTTTAGTAAGGTAACTGGTCAGGTAAAAAGTCAAGATTATTTTCTTAACCTATGCCATTCTGTCCTAAACCAGGAAGATGTAAGTTTGTTAAGTAGAGAATTAGAGGAAATTGAGGTTTTTGATGCTATCAAGAGTATGTGTAAAGGAAGATCACCAGGGTATGATGGACTTCCTATAGAATTCTACAAAAAGTTTTGGTCTTTAATAAAGTCTGACGTTATGGAAGTGTTCAAATCCATTGTGACTGAGAAATATATGTCAGATAGTCAAAATTTGGGTGTAATAAAATTATTAGCTAAAATAGGAGATTTATCTTTGGTGGAGAACTGGAGACCTATATCCCTTTTGAATGTTGACTATAAAATCTTTGCTAAGGTTTTAGCAAATAGATTGAGATGTGTTATTGGGAAGATTATCTCCCCAGAACAATATTGTGCAGTGAAGGAAAGGTCGATTGTGAATTGTAATAATACGATTCGAGATGTAATTTTTCATACAAAACAAAAGAGTGAAGACTTAGCAATTCTAAGCTTAGACTGGTCTAAGGCTTTTGATAGAGTTAATATGGATTTTGTTTTTAAAGTGATGAAGAAATTTGGGTTACCAGATGAATTTGTGGCTCTAGTTAGAATATTGTACAAAGATTGTGTAAGTAGTATCTTGGTAAATGGGTTTATGAGTTCAACTTTTTGTATTAAAAGGTCAGTAAGACAAGGCTGCCCTATGTCAATGCTGTTATATTGTATATTTCAAGAACCTTTGTATAGAGCAATAAAGAGCAATAACAAGATAATAGGGCCTAGCCTTCCAAACAATGTAAATATATGCCTGCAAGGTTATGCAGATGACTCATCCATGATCTTGTCAACTGATGATTCAGTTAGAGAGTGTTATAAAGAAGTACAATGGTTTGAACTTGCGACAGGTGCACAGCTAAACAAGGACAAAACTAGTATAATTGGGTTTGGGAAATGGGAAAACCGAAAAATTTGGCCTATCAATTGGTTGAAAACTGTTGAAAGTATCAAAATTCTTGGTATAATTTATTATAGTGATTTTGAGGTTACTTGTGAAGAAAATTGGTCTCGCCTTACTCAAAATATTAAAATATCCATAGATATGTTAAGTCAAAGACAATTATCTATTTTCCAAAGAGCTATTATTGTTAATTCACTAGTTTTGTC
>NC_090758.1:52368853-52383853 GCF_036898095.1 Palaemon carinicauda | reverse complement strand
TTACCTAGACTGATATAAGACCTTTCCAAGCAATGCAATGAACTGAAGCATTATCAGTCAAGTCATGGCTGGGTCAGTATTGACCACCAGCTGACTAACTTCCGTATTCTAAACTAATTTCTTAACTTTGTATCAATAACTTGCATACGTTTGTTAAGCCCATTAGTCTATCCATATGTCTCTGAAGTAAAGTAAGTGTAGGCTCCAGAGGGGTATCACTACCTAACTTCATCTTATGCATTTATACATCCTTCTTACACAAGGTTTTCATTCACACAGAGTGAGCCCTTGTACATAATCCATCTCGTTCATGGTATTCATGCTTCCTTACATACACTAAGTATTCAGGGTAAGAGTCCCAGTAGATGTCAACAACCACTTTTTCCAGCTGCGATAACTTTCACGAGAGATTTTACTTATCATACAATTCCACACACTTGAGGTTTTGGGGAGCAAAAATTTCATTCCCTTTCAATGATGCAGCGTTCAAGACTAACTTCAATGAAGAGATTTCCAATAAGAAGGGGACGAGGAATAATAGCTTAGACTGGGTACCTTTTCCTTTCTTGAAAGCACTGTCTGATAAATATTGAGGAGAGGCCTTTGTGTATGTAAGGACCATGTCCCTTCCTTTTGTGCCTACAGTAGCAGAGGTGGCTTTATCTCTTCCAGTCTTTAAACACCTAACCAAGAGTCATCCTGAACACTGAGACTAATGCTGACTTATAAGCTTTAACGATGGACAATGAAAACTCATTCTCCTACCATAGATAAAGTAGGAAATCTGAAATCTTCGGAACTGTTGGTCTAAATGACTTGCCATGGTTCTTCTCACGCCAACCTCTATAAACTACCCATTTATACTGGTAGTTCCAATTGGTAGTGTGTCTTCGGCCTTGGTGAGCTGTCCAGCCACTGCTGAAGACCCTCCCTTCGATCTAGAGAGACGCTTGACACCCTCCAGGCAATTAGATGTAACGAAGATCCATGAAGATGGAACCTGTGGAACTGTGGTTGGCGTAAGAGGTCATATCTGACAGGCAACCTCCTAGGAATGTCTATGGAGGCTCTAGTAGTCTTACAAAGTATTCCTTCAAAGGCCAGAACGGGATTCTCAGGGTTATTTTGCACCTTTGCGATGAGTGAAATTATTTAGAAACTGGTCCATAATCACTAAAGGTGGAAAGGCATCAGTCTGTAGGTTCCTTCAACCTCGAAGCATAGCGTTGACCACTGCAGATTAAGGATTTTTCTGAGGGTCGAAATATGGCGGAACACATATACCATCCCTCCTTTACTCCCCAACCTTTGACCTAGCCAGCCAAATCTTGATGTCCATTTGTGCAGTTATGCTACTACCACTCTCAACTAAGGGCTGCTTAAAAGAAATTTGGGAATGGTTGTCAGTGGCCAACTAAATATATTCTTAGGTCATCACCTGTAGCATGGCCTCCCCCGTCAATATTTATTTCTTTCTAGATGACACAGATATGGGAGCTCCAGTTTAGGTAGACACGGGTGATTGCCATTCTCTTCTTGCATGACCATTCTCCAAGACACGACGTAGTCCAGATTAGTCTACCGACTACCACCTGGTAGCTGGTAATAGATCAACGAAGCACACTAATGGTTATGGAACCGTAAGTTTATCATTTAAAAATGCAAACTATATTCGGAAACTTTTCGTTGCTGACTGCACGTTGCCAAACTTCGTTACGGATTTCCTGTCGCATTTCCACCTCCTAGTCGATGTATCTCATTGATGGTTTGTCAACGAGGTTTCGTACTTCTCGCCACCTCTCCAACCAGCTGCCTCCACCCTTGTTCTCCACATCAGTGCACCCACAGATGTTTACCACCCCCCTCCTCCCATTATCAAACAACAATGGTTCCCGTGAAACACGATAATTATCACCATGACAAGTCGACGTGCCTAACATTATTCGCCAGATCTGCACATTTTGGCACTGAATAGTCTGGCTGCCGCTAAACAGAAGTTGGACGAAATGGAAGAAATGGCCATTTACCAAAAAGGCCTCAAGCCCACAGCCTTCAATCTTGTATATCGTCGTCAAGTACGATTTCTCTTTGTGTTTTAGAGGAGATTACAGGTGCCTTCACAGCCACACAGAGCAGGACCACTACCCACTCCTAAAAACTGTCGACGTGACCTTCTACTTGAACAGAGATAAGGCTTTCTCCACGCTCTAACTCTTGGAAGGAGATTATCCGGTGCCCTTGAATGCAAAAGACATCCAATGAAAGCCATTACCATTCCCATTCTTACAAAAACTTTCAATTACTCTGGCTTTGGCCTACGTAATGAAGGGGCCACTTTTTACTGTATCATGGATGGCATCTTAGATGACCTCCCTTCCAGTTTATATTACTGGGACAACATACTTGTGTTCACTTCCTCCAAAGTAGGACACATCGCTCATCTATGCATTGTGCTCATCTGCTTATTCGTTCGTCAAAGTAGTGCAGGAATTCTTACGCATGATGAAAATTTATCACCGTTTTCGACCAGCCATCACTCTTGTCCCTTCGTCACCTCTGGTCTTACTTTTCCCGTACCACATGCTCCTCTCCTCTCTACCAATGCCAGCAACATCGCTATTTGTGTAGTCTTCAAGCAGATGGTCAACGGCTCGCTCCACCCATTGACCTTCTTCAGTTGGAAACTGTCCAAGGTGTAATCTGGCTACTCAATCTCCAATCATGAATTTATGGCGCTGCACCTATCTGTACATCACTTTCGACACTTTCAGGAAGGTACGCCCTTTTTCATTCACACAGACCACCGGCCTCTGGTGCATGCCTTCACTCGACAGTCAGACGCCTGGTCTGCCTGTCAACTCTGAGATCTCTCCGCCGATGCTGAATACAATTCTACCCTTCAGCACGTCCCTAGGAAAATGAAACCTATTGCCGATTTCGTATCCAGAAACGCAGTGGCTACCATTCAACTAGGTTGAATTACAGTGCCTTAGCAGGAGCCTAATGAAATATCCTGAATACCAATCATGTAGAATATCCTGCACATCACTCCATTGGAAGGATGTCCTTTTCGACGACTCCAACGCCCCCTACTCTGTGACGTAATTACTGGTTTAGTCTGAACAAAGATATGGCAGTAATTTAGTCATCTCGAAGAATTTTAAAGGTTATAGAGGCTGTCTGAGCAAAAACAAAACCAGGATACCTTCTTCCATGGGCTGACAGGTGTTTGATTTCATTCATGACCATTCACATCCCTTGCTCCGTTGTACTGCGCAGCTGCTGTAGACATATCTCATATGACATGACATTCCTAATGATGCTAACCCTCATAAGTGCATCGACACACAGATTCAGGAGTGGGCACCTTTTTTTTCAACCTCAATGCCACTTTGCCCTCATTCATTTTGAAGTTGTAGGTCTCCTAACCACATCAAAACTACATTATTACCTTTTTACCATCATTGACCGCTTTACTTGTTGTCCTGAGGCCAATCCTATGGAAACTGCAATGTCCACCTCATGTATACTGCCCTTACTATTAGGGTGGATAGCAAAATTTATTACCACTGAGAATCTTACTTCTGAAAGGGGTATCACTTTATCCTTTCAATTGTGGACATCATTAGTGAATTACCTAGATACCATTCTGCATCAGACATTCCCCTATAACCCAGCATTTGACGGAATGGTTGAACGTTTTTCCTGTACCCTCAAAGCAGCTTTTATGTCCAGCTGCAAGGGCTCTAACTGGTTCACCCAGTTTCCCTTGGTCATCCTGGGGCTAAGGATTACACCTAAAGACGCTTTGAATGTCTCAGCTGCTTAAATGGTGTATAATGACCGTTGGTCGTCACTGCCGATTTTTTTCTATCTGCAACCTTTTCCGACAATCTCCAGCTCCCACTTCACGTCATGAGAAATCCTGTTGCCAGACTTACAAGCTATTAGCTAGGCAACACATATCGACAGATCTGGAATTGCCAAAGCACATTTTCCTGCGCAACAACACTAGTCTGCCACCGTTTACGCCTTCTTACACAACCCTTTCCTAGTTATCCGCGGTATGCCAAAAGCATTACTCCTCAACATATGTGGTAAAGCAGAACAAGGCATCCACTTTCAAATATATGTTTTTTTTTAGGTGGGAGCTAAGTACTGCATGCGTTCCACTTTAACGGTATTTCTGTTTTTTTTTTATTGTTGTTATCACTCTCCCCTCGCACTGATAACTTTTTTCAGCTTATAATGTACTTGTATCAATCGGTTTTTAGTTTTTTGACCTTCTGAAACTATTGTTATAAAAGCTTGCTGTGTGATGAAATAAATTAAGTTGCAATTATGCTGTCACGCAAATACCAACTAATTGGTGCATCCACACACCTTGACATTTGACATATAGGGAAACAAATACATATGTCCAATGCCTTATTCTTTTAGCATCTGGTCCAACTCCAATCCAAAAAAATTAGGAAAATTATCATATTATCATATTATCTTTTTCTTGATGCAGTATTACTTTTTTTTTATCCTTGATAGCTACTACATACAGTAATGATATACACAATTTATAGATGAAAGTGGTCCCTTATTAGAAGTAACATGCTCAGTGATATTAGATTTTGCTATCCACTCTAAGAGTACGGTGGATATACATGATTTGGGCAGTGAAGTTTGCATTGGGATGTTGTCTGACTTCTGAGTGGAGTGATCAATGATGATTAACAATCAACAATATCCTTGTGATGTGAACAGGGGACCTACTACATCAACATGAAAGTGGGAAAAAAGATGGTGGGGTTGAGGGAATGTGACAATTCTTGTATCCGTGTCAAGATGTGCTCATGAAGTTTGTTATAAAGTATGCCAAGGAGTATCATCCTAGGTAATGTCGTACAAAATTAACTGTGTTTTTTAGTAGCTGTGCAATAGATGGGCACGATAGATGTAAAAGGGCATGAATGAAATCAAACACTCGATAGCGCATGAAGTAGTTTTACATATTTGTGGTCTATCAGTACTAACGTCACAGAGCATGGAAACATTTGAGTGGTCGAGGATAACATCTTCCCAGTGAAGGGATTTGCAGTATGTCCTACATGCTTGGTACGCTGCTTCATTTCGGTAGGTTTCAGCCAGGGTATTATAATCCAATCACAGGTTAATGATTGCCAATGAATTCCTTAGTAAGGCCTTGGCTACCAGACAGAAGGCGTACCTTCTAAGAAGTGGCAGAAGTGATACACTTCCACTAATTCTTGGTTAAATGTGGAGTACCTAGATTTCGCCTTACACAGTTTTCTACTGAAAAAGGCCAAGGGGTGGGACAAACCGTTGGCCATCTGCTCGAGTATTGCTCTAACCACAATGTCGCCTCCATCAATGGAGAGAAAGAGAGAGTTATATAGCATCGGAAAACTGGGAAAAGCCATATTTTATAGAGCATTGTTTTGACATCTCTTTAAGGGAGGCATAGAGCACTCCAGGATTTGCGACGATAGCTGCCAGGAAAGTATGATAATTGTTGATTTATTGCAGTGCTTTGATGTTCGAGGGGATGTTATAAATCACTGCTACTGTTCCTGGGATGGGGTGAACTCCTTCAGGATTGATGCTATGCCATAAGAACGGTACTTCGTTGGCATCAAAAGTACAATTGTCGTACTCGACTACATGGCCATTCTGTTGTAGGCTGTGGAGCACAACCTGCAGGTGAGGTAGGTGTTTCTCTTTGGAGGAGGAAAACACAAAAATGTCATCCATGTAACACACTGAATGTAAGGTCGCCTAAGAGGCCATCCATGAGGCATTGAAAATTAGCCCCAGCATTACGAGGGCCTAAAAAACATAATTTCTGGTGTATGTACCTGAGGAGATGGTGATGGTAGTCTTATGTGTTCATGGACATTGGATAAATCCCCTTCATGAGGTCGGGCATGGAGGAAACCTTTGCTTTCTGCAATTAGGAGGTAACGGAGCCAAAGTTTTGTAGGGGGCAGTTATCCCATTCTGTCTGCATGTTCATATACGTGTAATCTACACACTGATGCAGGAAGCCATAATTGTGAAGAACGAAAAGATAACCATGAACTTGAAGCCTTATGGCAAATGCCCACCTCTTTCATTTCAGCGAATAGTTCTTAGTGACTGCTTGATTTACACATTTTATTTGACAAGGGATTTTTTCTATATATAGGAAGGCAAAGAGGGTATTGCCAGTAAATTTATTTTTTATATACGTATGAAAATGCTTTGATTAGGCAAAAAATGATGGCCCCGTTGTGTTGATATGGTGATAAATACCATGTTGGGAGGAAAAGGTCGGTGTTTAGTGAAGTTCATGACTTTACACTTCTTGGTACGATATGACGGAGTAAGCATAGACATCTGTGGGTGTGCTGATGTGGAGAGTAATTCGGTATATCATGAGTTGAAGAGGTGTCGACGAATAAGAGACTGTGCTGACTAACCGTTAGTGAGCAACCTCATTCAGGAGGTGTTATTGGCTAAAGAGATCAGCACCAAGGACTGGCAATGTGACGGTTTTTTTTTTCGGAACAATATGATAAGAGTTCTAGTTTTTCCCTACTAGTTGTGTTAAATACCCATTAACACCAAGAAAGCTGTATGCCTTGGTTCAGTTCTGAGTAAGGGGTGAGATAAAACTCAGGACTATTCCAACTCTGGTAAGTCCTACATTAGATTTGGTTTTAATGTTAAGATCAGTGGAGAGACATGTCCAGAATCAATAGCAACTCAGAGTAGCCATTTATGGTGGCTAAGGATAGGCTCTCCTCATTACATATTTGGTGATGCAGCAATAGAGATATTCCGATTTCATATTTTTTCTCATATGATGAGGAAATTATTGAAAATACGCAAACATTTTATATGTACTTTATTGAGGCAAATTCCGCCAGTGAATATTAACTTTTTTCACTTTGCTGTTATAACATATAATTGTTATCATATTGTCCTTATCTAGTATAATAGTTTTGGTATGCAAAAATGTATATACCTGTAGCATAAGTGTCTGTATAAGAATATTCTAAACATATCTGCTAGCTCATATAGTTGGGCTTTGACTCATTTTCCTCCTCCACTTGTATTTCATTTTTCTTTGTGTTTGAAACTTTTACCTTGCAGATGGATGTATTTCCAGTTATCTTTTTTTCTTGGAAGGACTTTTTGTTATTATTTAACATTAAGCTACATGAAGAGGTATTTATTGTGAATAAGTAACACTATGCTGAAGAACGTTGGGCACATATATAATGATATCAAAACCAACACATTTAGTTATCTTTGCATTGGATATTGTGGTATAGGAACGTGACTCTTTACCAGGCATATAATCTGTGCGAAACTTTGGGAAATATGGGAGACGCTTTGACTTTCGATGTGAAACCAAATCAAAAGCTGTAAGTTCATCCTCAAAGATATATCGATAAAACTGTCCGTCTTTTACTCCTACTCACCAATATCTTGCCATTCAGATTTTATTGTGTAACAGCCAACATTTTCACTCACTGGAAATTAGAGTTCAGATGTTGTGAATCAAGGCATTCATTGATTGTGAGTGGGGTAGTTCACGGAGCTAGTGTGTTGACTGCCTCCTCCTCTTACTCCTCCTCCAAGGCCACGAGTCGCCTTACTAATCCTTATTCGCTGAAAGCCACATCACTTCCTAGTGGTCACAACTAGAAAAAGGACAACAATCTATTCTATGGATCTGATATTATAAGCTTGATGGAAACTGATACAGAAAAGCTATAAAGGATAGAAAATGAGCCATAAAGTAAAACATTAGGTGTATAATTATTAAAGTAGAGCTGATATTATATCAAGGAGGGATGTAGGGACATCTATAAGAAACAGGGTGATAGATGGAAAGATGCAGTACATAAAGAGTGCACTGAATGTGAAAAAAAGAGATACAGAAAACAATAACCCTGGACATACAAAAAAAATAAAATAAAAATTATAGAAACAAAAGTGTCAAAAACAATTAAACATGGATGTAAGACAAATAAGAAGAGTGATGAAAAAAGGATTAAAATCAGAAACCCTAAAGTGTTATACTAAAAAAAAGAAAAAAATTATTAGAAATTAAAATACCCATAGAAATATACTAGGAGGGGAAAAGAGAAATAAAGACATAAATTTATTCAATATATTTGCATTGTTATAACAAGAATAGATTCGTTAAAAATAAACACTACAAATGGTCCCGAAAGGGAAAGTGTGAGTTGAAATTTCTTGTGACAATAAGGAAGAGGATTTGAACAATTTCTTTAAAAATTTAGGAAATTAATTACTTATGCTACAACCACCTTACAATAAGACTCAAAGAAATGATTATGATATCTTCTTTTGCGTGATAGAAATATAGAAAAGAAAGTAAAATATATTAGGTAGAGTAACCCTAAGGTATTGTAAGACAAAACATAAAATAAAATTCTAAATGCATTACAAGGGGCAGCATTGCAAAGATTATGCTTCCTAGGACGCTAAACCTTAACCTGGACTTTTATTTCTCTGTCAATCATTAGGAAAGCTAAGAAAAGTGAATTTTATAAGTAAATATGTTGCCAAAATAGTGAAAAGAGAGGTGGTGAAATACAAAGGCCATAAATCTGATAAAAGAATTTAAAGAGACGTAAATAGAATATGTTGTGATATGCTAACTCGCATTTTTGCACCCAGGAATAAATAATGACCACCAATAAAATAAAACTTACTGGTTGTAATAGTAATAACAATCAACTATTGGGAAAAAAAAATTATTGTATATATTGAAATAGGTATAATTTATAAAGGATTCAACCAACAGACCGTGCTCATGATAGAAAGCATCCGATAACTCGCATCTTTCTTATCTAGATACTGTCAAACTGCCTTTTCGATTTTGCATGAGGCCTATTTAGATATATTCCTGTGGAATAAAAAAAATTATTTCAAGTTGATAAAACTAGTAAACCTAATTATATTCAATTTCAAATGAGGAATTGAATTTTCAAGAAGGTTAACTAGAATGTTCGTAAGAAAATACTTTTGTTTCACGCAATGAAATTCTATTTTAAAATATGTTTTTTTTTTTTTTTAACAGAAAAAGGCCCCATAGTTTTAATATATCACTTTCCAGACATTCAATATCACAGTAGCAAATAACATTTAGAGAACGCATAAACATATATATATATATATATATATATATATATATATATATATATATATATATATATATATATATATATATATATATATATATATATATATATATACTTTCATCCCCTCTTATGGGGTATATTTTAGATGTTGAAGAAATTTATGCCGTTGCTCAATTGAGTATCCTAACTCAAATGATAGTTTTGAAGTATTTTTCTAGGAAACCCTAAAATTCCTTTTTTTTTTTTTTTAAGCCAAAATCTTCAGCCTCCTTATATCAGGCCCCTATTGAGCCAGTGGTAGAATGACAGAATTACGCTCTGGTACCCAGATTTCCGGTATGTTTGCCAACTGCCTTCCACAAAGAATTGTAAAAGGATCATCCTAATCCTTGATTGATATTTGTAACTAAAGGAAGTTACTGGATTCCTTTAACCTGAAACCCTCACTACCAAAAGGAAGTATTTTGTATTGGTGTCATCTTACAAATACAGCAAAGGCTTAGATTTTGCAGTAATAAATCATGAACCTTTCAGCAGATGTGGCACAAGAGGTCTCAAACTGTACTCTGTGGAGGATTTTCAGAAGATTATTCCTAGCCCCTAAGTTTATAGGGTGTAGGAGACCACTTAGTCTTATTTTTTTCCCCGTCACAAAGTTTAAATTTCTCACAAAGTATTTGATGGGAACACCCACGACTGTTTTGATGGTGATAGAGAAAAAAATATTTCTTATTTCTGTCATAAATAAGAGTCATTTCCATAGTTCTTGCTTTTCTTCTCGTGATTTTCCAAACTTGAAACTCTACACTAACTCATTTCCTTAATCATCTGTGTCCTTGAGATTATGTTCCTCACCATAATCATCCTTTTTATGATATATAAATCTTCCAAGTCAGCCTTTACATTTTTGAGAGTGAAGTGAGGTGAATTCTCTTGCTTGTCTAAACTCTTCAAGTCCATGTCTTCATCTGTACCCTTTTTCCAACTTGGAAATCCCACATTCCCTACTCCAAATCTTGTAACCTATTCAATTACTCAAAACTATGTCAATCTTTAATTCTAACTATATTTCCACCCTCTTTGTGACACAATTTTAAGATCACCCTTCTTCAACTTGGCACTGCCCTTTTTTCATCTGCATAGCGCAAACCAAACCTGATGTATCTTATGATTTTCCAGTCTCTGTATCATTCAAGGTGCAGCTTTACTATTTCTTACTGCCAAAATACTGCTTCTTGCTTCATAGTCAAATATGTCACCAAAGTATCACATGCCCTACCTTCATGATTTCCATCCCCTCTCTCACATTAACATGGCCATTTTGGGCTTTTATGTTTTTTACATTTTTGCTTTTGAAATACATTACAGACATGAAAAGAATATAACCAATTGTGGACATTTGGTATCTAGTTTTAAGCTATGTCACACTACCTACTAAGTCATAATACACACAGTATAATCCTACTTAAATATAAACCTTAGTACTTTAGTCTGAATATGGAAATCTGCCGTTGTAATCAATACTATGTTACCTGTAGCCCCGTTTTCATTAACCAGATATTACAGTCCCCAATCGTCTGTTTCATTTTTGTTATTCTGTTAGATATATTGGTTGGTAGATCAATGTGTGCAGGGGATATTGATAAAGAAGTGAGGTTTAGGAGTTTATTCTTGATAACTGTTACTGGTGACAATTGTCTGAGCAATCTGCTAATACCCACATTCTTTCATCTGTTTGACGAATAAAATTATTTCATTTAACTTTATTTTTAAAACCTCCAATGCATCATATATTGATCAATGGTACTAAATCAATACCTCAGATGGACAAACATGGTAATATTAAACAATTTTAGTTGAATTTGAATTTTGAAAACATAGCCTACACACATTTCCTTGATTTTCATGTCTTCATTTGATAATTTTACAAAAATGTTAATTAGAAGCTTTAGAGAGATGTTGTCACTTTGCTCCAGTTACAAAAAAAAAAAAAAAAATGTTGACCCTGATGATTGTCAGTGAAGAAAATTTTGTGTTTTTATCAAGAATTTCCCGACTCGCTTGAATTTCTGTACTAAGCTGTTTGACTGACATAATTGTTATTTAATTAGCTGGTAAGGTTTATTTAACAAATAAGCCAGATAAATTTCATATAATGACAATAGCTTCGGAAATTAAAAGTGAGGAGTGGGAGGGGGAATGTCTCGTCCCGAAGGTGCTCAAAACCTTACAAAAGGTATCGATCATAAACTGCTGTATGCTGATGGAACATTGCAGGTGTATGTTAATAACTCGCTTTGCTATAATTAACAAAATAAATCAATAAATCCTTTAGAATAAGACTCATTGAACAATAACATACAAAGTCTCATTCAGACAAGTCAATAAATTAAGAAATAAATAATTATTGAAGCCTTAGAAATAAAATGAATGAAGAAAGAAATAAAATTAAAGACAGAAATAAGGTCTTGAAGTTGCCAGAACTGCAATCGTTATGTAACAAAGTTATTCATGAAGTACAGAATGAACTTTTTCAGTAAGAGAAAGGACACTCTTCAACTACTGTACTCACTTAGAGTAATTAGGTGGTAGCCATGAAACAAAATATCTTTTGGCCATGAACAAATCTGTTATAGTTATTGCAAAATGACCGACAGTCAGCAATATCAAGTAATCATTATGAAAGTTTGGAAGGCGTTCTTGCCATCCTACATAAATAAGTGTCAGTTAATTCTGCACGGTCAGAAGGAAGTTAGCATAGCACAAACTCACAACATAACTCTACTATACATCCAATTGTTTTAGAAAAAGCTCTGAAAGATGTTTATGGGTATAATATTCTTTCAAATACTGTATGATGAATGGGAAGGCATCCTTTTTAAGGTCCTTGGCGTATTTTCGTTGAAAATTCTACTGTAAAAATATTGATTTCTTCCCATATACATTGATGCTTTGACTACCACATAAAAACTTGGCTGCAGTGAAAAAAAAAAACTCAATTGAGAGTCAGGAGACAGCTTACTATCAGAACTTAATATTAACCATTAATGAAATGTCTGAACAGCTCATTACTAGTTCATATGCCACGGTTGCTGGGAATATATGCTAACACTTATGACAATGTATAATATGTTAAACAAGGAAAAGGAGAATGTGCTTGAGGAATGTGGTTGTAATATACAGCCTAAATGAAATATTTGCATATTCTTGATAATATCCCCTTTGCTGAAAGACTGCGACTTTTGAACCTCAATCTCTTTGCATTACACAATATGTTACCATAATTGGCAGCTACAGTTCATGATTTTTATTGAGGAGGACATTTCTTTATTTTGCGTAAATGTCAGAAATTCGTTCTGTGCTGCCATTTTGGTTTACAAAACGTTTACAAAACTGTTCACTGTAGCCAAAGAATCTTCCAAGAAGGAGAATAAAAAGAGTCCTAACAAAGGCTTCAATGCTGAACAAATTTATATATTCATAATTTAACGAAATAAACTGCTATATAATAAGAAGATATCCAAGTGTTTTAAGCAAGTGTGATGCCATAATATTTTAAAGCAAGTGTTGATGCCAACTATCTTATTGTCTTAATGAAATCACTTTTGTTGTTCACAGACAAATAATTGTAATTAATTATGACCCTGATGTCTCTGTTCTTAGCAACCACGTTTTGTCATCATAGTCCGTAAACCAAATAATGTACTTAAAGATGCTCCATTTGTAGTCTGCACATAGCACACACAGATTGTCTTTTAAATTTTCATTCCTCTGTGCCTTGATTGGATGTGATACATCATCACTCTTATTCAATGAAGGCGAAGCAGTTTTTATGAAAAGGTAAAGTGAGTTTCAGCAGTGTGCAAAGGTCTTCTGCTAGACTGATGCAACAAATGAATGAATCCTAACATCTAGGGAGGATACTCTAGTTATATCTTAACTCATTTTGTTGCCTTCAAATAGCATGGAAGCTTCATTTCAATATTTAGCCTCCAACATTAGCTGCTGCAGAGTTCCACTGGCTACATTTTCCATAAACAATAAAAGGATGGTGCTGTTATAATTGTCTACAACTGGTGGACGGTTCTATAGTGCCATGAAATTGACAAATACTGGTAGGCTATCACAACACATAACCTTCACAAGTTGAACCAGTGTAACCACAAAATGGCTTGAATATATCAATGTATACATGAAATTAACAGATGTGTAAGGGCTTAGAAAAACGTATAGTGATTTGTGGTACATCCTGAGAGGATTCTGATCAGTCCATATTTTAGGATGAGAAATTCTATATACTCAGGTTTTATGCATAAAAAAAATTGTCTTTAAATGCATCAATGTCATTTATAGATAACATATTACAAAAGAAATGTGAGAAAATAAGGATACAGTAGTCTTCAAAAGTGTAAAAAAAATTTAATTCATATTATTTTAGTTATTTGGTTTTATTTCTTCTTACCCTTCTGAAGGTCTCCTAATGCAGTAAAATGATGTTTCCCTCTTAATCTCAGAAGACATTTATTAAAACCTTCTTTGTCTTAAAAATGATTCGAAACTCTGTCTTCATTCAAAGTCTATAATGATTTTTTACCTAACCAACAAATCAAGATTTTTATTTTCTGCTTCGTTTCACCAAAGAAGAAGTTGCAAGGAAATAACACTCGTTATCTGCGGCTTTGGCTGAGAAAGCTCTTATCTTGATGCCACTCCTCCTCACTCCCACCCCACACCACTCACCCTTATCAACGATCCCTCAGCCCAGGTGGCAATATACCCGCGGTTGGAGATAAAAGATAGTGGTTAGAGCAAAGCTCACTCGTCTCTTCAATAAGGCACAAAGTTAACAATACGAAAACAGGTAATATTAGATAATCTTTCTCACAATTGTTTTAGTCAAAGCATACTGTTTAAGGCAAAAGTAAATTGAGAATTAGAAATAAAAGTTGCATTCATTACTAGGCCGAGTGATAAGGGCGTCTGATTACCTTATCAGGCGGGAGAGATAAAGTCCGTGGTAGAGAGGATGTTGCGTTTAGTATCAAAAGGTTGTTCGTTTGAAGTTGTTTGGACTCACTTTTCATTTCAGAAGCTGAAAGGACATTTCAAATAAAACCGATGGATCGGAAGTAGATAAACGTGAGAATAAACAGAATATATTGGACGAGGAAAAAAGATCAACAGGAATAAAAGAACATTAAGTGAAGTGTATAAGAGCTTGAAGATAACACTTGGACATCAAAGGTCGATTGAGAGGTGAGTTCAATACTTAAAATTCATTTTTATTAGATATATCATAACTTGGAAAAATACTGTTGAATCTATGTGAATTTTCTTTATAAATGAATTTCATTCAATTCTGCTAAAGAAATTCCTCAAAGTATGATATATATATATATATATATATATATATATATATATATATATATATATATATATATATATATATATATATATATATATATATATATATATATATATGTATAGATATATATATATATATATATATATATATATATATATATATATATATATATATATATATATATATATATATATATATATATATATATATATATATATATATATATATATATATATATATATATATATATATATATATAATATAAATATATATACATATATATATATGTATATATATATAAATAAATAATATATATATATATATATATATATATATATATATATATATATAAATGTATATATATATATATATATATATATATATATATATATATATATATATATATATATATATATATATATATATATATATATATATATTAATATATAATATTTTATCTATATA
>NC_090758.1:52352804-52355304 GCF_036898095.1 Palaemon carinicauda | reverse complement strand
ATGAAATCCCAAGCAGACTGGAATGGGATTTTGCATGATCTTTTGTGCTTGAATTGGTCACAATTATATAATAGTGTAGATCCTGTTGTCTCTTTGAATGAGAATCTAGTCAACATAATTGATAGGCGTATCCCTTCTCGTGTGCTAAGGTACCGAATGAAGGACAAACCGTGGTTCAATGATGATTGTAGACGTGCTTATTTGGAGAAGCAGGAGGCCTATCACCTTTGGAAGGGTAACAGATCAGATTTGACCTGGAACAACTATACTCAGCTTCGAGCTTTTGCTCAGAGAGTTTATGCCTCAACTGAAAAGGAGTACAATTTAATCATAAAAGAAACCCTCTCTGGTACAACTCAGGAACATAAATGGTGGTCTACCCTTAAATCTGCACTCTTTGGTGTAGATGCAACAGTTCCTCCTTTACTTAAACCAGATGGCTCAGTCACTCACTGTCCAAAGGAAAAGGCAACCCTTTTGGCTGATGTTTTTGACAGTAAACAGAGTAATGAAAAACTTGAACTTCCTCATTCCTGTTTTCCTGAGGCTAAACTAACTAGTTTAGCTTTTCGATCTCGTGAGATTAAAGCTCTGTTGATGGACCTTGATGCTTATGGAGGTGTAGACCCAAATGGTATTTTTCCTTTGTTTTTTATAAAGACAGCATATTTATTAGCTCCAAAGTTATCTGTTATTTTGCGCAAGTTAGCAAGAAGAGGAGCTTTTAGCACTTGTTGGAGAATTGGTAATGTTACTCCTCTAAGTAAATGTGTTTGTGGTAGCTCATCTCCCACTGATTACCGCCCAATTTCCATAACTCCCATATTATCTAAAGTTTTTGAACGTCTTCTGGCAAAACGTCTTAATAGGTTTGCTGAAGGTAATCATCTATTCCCTAGTTTGCAATTTGGTTTTCGTAAAGGCCTTGGAGCATGTGATGCCCTTCTTACAATCTCCAATGCAGTACAGAAATTCCTTGATTGTGGTCGTGAAGTTCGTATGATTGGCCTTGATTTTAGTGCTGCCTTTGACCGTGTTAATCATGAGGCCCTTGTTTTCAAACTGAAACAGTTGGGAGTGGGTGGGTCGTTTCTTAGCATTATTATTGATTTTTTAAGTAGTAGATCTCAAAGAGTAGTTGTTGATGGGCACCATAGTGAGTATAGGAATGTGATATCCGGTGTTCCACAGGGTAGTGTTCTTGGCCCATTACTTTTCATACTATATACACATGACATGTGGTGTGGCCTAGAAAATAAGCTTGTTGCATATGCAGATGATGCTACTCTCTTTGCATCAATTCCATCCCCTGAATGTAGACCTGGGGTTGGTGAATCCCTTAATAGAGATTTAGCTAAAATTAGTGCATGGTGCAAGTTATGGGGTATGAAGTTGAATCCTAACAAAAATCAAAGTATGATTGTAAGTAGGTCAAGGACGGTGGCTCCTCAACATCCGGATCTCAGTATTGATAATGTTTCTTTAAATTTGTATGACTCTTTCAAAATTTTAGGTGTGATTCTCGACAGCTAATTTACTTTTGAGAAACATATAAGGTCTGTATCTTCTTCAATTGCACAAAAAATTGGCTTATTGAGAAAGTCTTTTAAGATATTCGGTGATCAATCTATTCTGAAGAAGTGTTTTAATTCTTTTATTCTACCTTGTTTTGAGTATTGTTCTCCTGTCTGGTCTTCAGCTGCTGATTCTCATCTTAATTTGTTGGACAGAAACTTACGATCTATTAAATTTCTTATTCCTGATCTAGATATTAATCTCTGGCACCGTCGTTCAATTAGTTCATTATGCATGTTGCATAAGATTTTTCATAACTCTGACCATCCTTTACATTCAGATCTCCCTGGACAATTCTCTCCTGTTCGTAATACTAGGCAGGCAGTTAATTCTAATAGCCAGGCCTTTTCCATCATAAGACTCAATACTACGCAGTACTCTAGAAGTTTTATTCCAGCTGTTACCAAGTTGTGGAATGATCTTCCTAATCGGGTTGTTGAATCAGTAGAACTTCAAAAGTTCAAAGTTGGAGCAAATGCTTTTTTGTTGACCAGGCGGACATGAGTCTTTTTATAGTTTATATATGACATATTTGTTTTTGACGTTGTTAATAGTTTATATATGACATATCTGTTATGACGTTGTTACTTTTTTTAGAATGATTTACTGTTAATTTGTTCTCTTCAGTTATTTATTTCCTTATTTCCTTTCCTCACTGGGCTATTTTTCCCTATTGGAGCCCCTGGGCTTATAGCATCTTGCTTTTCCAATTAGGGTTGTAGCTTGGATAGTAATAATAATAATGATATATATATATATATATATATATGTATATATACATATATATATATATAAATATAAATATACATTTATACGTATATATATATATATATATATATTTATATATATATATATATATATATACATATATATATATATATATATATACATATATATATATATGTATATATATATATATATATAT
>NC_090758.1:52327434-52332434 GCF_036898095.1 Palaemon carinicauda | reverse complement strand
TATATATATATATGTATATATGTATGTATATATATATATATATATGTATATATATAAATTCATATATATATATATATATATATATTGATATATATAAATATATATGCGTGTATATATATATATATATGCGTGTATATATATATATATATATATTTATATATATATATATATATGTGTATAAATACATACATATATATATATATATATATATACATATATATATATATATATATATACATATATATATATATATATATATATTAATATATATATATATATATATATATATTGAAAATGTAATCTTCCTCAGCACGAAGATAGTCTACATAAGGCAAATTGAAAGTTCTGTGTATGTAGAAATGCTCAACAGTTTCGTCCGCCAAAGGACCTCTTCTTGGAGCGTTTAATATACAAAGAAATATTACACACGTTTGTACATACAGGAAAGGCTTCAAATCATAAAAAAAATATATATATACTATTATTACCCAACAGGCAAAAGTCACTTAACATGGGGATAAATCTATTAAAAGTTGAAATTACAAATTAACATTAAAACAAGTAATGGAATGTTTGACAAGCACCCAATTAAATAAAAAAAAGCCAAAAAAAGAAAGAACTATTGAAAAACATTTTCAAGTTTGTATTGACACTTTATACTGTGTAAGATAAAAGGATCCAATTTATATATGCCTGGAGATAAATTAAAATTCTTAATCCTACTATAAAATATACATGCTGATTCAATGACATTCCTCTCTATAAAATCCGTATTCTTGAACAAAATTTGTGAATGTTGCCAATCTACTGGATAACTACATATATTATTAAGTATGCCAATGGCATTACTTTTTTTGTTTGTTCTTATATTATACTTATGGTATAAAATTCACTTATCCAATGATTTTCCAGATTGTCCAATATAAAAATGTCCACATAAACATGGTAACTTATAAACTATACCCTCATCACTGTCAGGTGTGTTGCAAATTAGATTTCTACCAATATTATTCCGATAAGAAAATGCAGTATAAATCCCCAACAATCTAAGAGGAGCGATTACAGACTCAAAATCGGGATGGTATGGTAGGGACAGAAAATTAGTTTTACTTATCATATTCCTTTGGGGCGAATAAAAAGATTTTCTTGCAAGTGCCAGGCTTTTGTCTATGTCTTGTGTGCTAGAATTATTTTGAAAACCTATTTGATATATATTTCTGAATTCTTCGTCAATATATTCGGGACTGCAAATATTGAGGGCTCTTAGGAACATAGACCTTAATGCAGACAGCTTAACGTCTGATTTATGACATGAATAGTTATCTATTATAAGATTGTTGTTTGTGGGTTTTCTGTATATCTTGAATTTAAAATTAGAGTTCATAGTTGACCTTATGACTGTCACATCTAAAAATGAAATATCACCATTGTCTTCTTTTTCGACGGTAAAAGTTATGGAGGGGACTAGATTATTGAGATAACTTAAAATTATATGAATATTAGAGCAAGCTTTTAGTATAGCAAATACGTCGTCAACGTATCTCACCCAGAAAATGTCGTCTAATAAAATTGCTCTAGCTATTCGACTTTCAAAAAATTCCATATAAATATTCAATAAAACTGGTGACAAACAATTACCCATCTGCATTCCAAACTTTTGTCTGTAAAATCTCCCATTAAATGTAAAACTGGTGTCGACAACACATAGTCTAATTAAATCCAAAATCACATGGTTAGGTAAAGACATAACATGTTTATAGTAGGAATAAGAATCTTAATTTATCTCCAGGCATATATAAATTAGATCCTTTTATATTAAACAGTATAAAGTGTCAATACAAACTTGAAAATTTTTTTCAATAATCCTTTTTTTTTTTGGCTTGTTGTATTTACTTGGGTGCTTGTCAAACATTCCATTACTTGTTTTCATGTTAATTTGTAATTTCAACTTTTACTAGTTTTATCCCCATGTTAAGTGACTTTTGCCTGTTGGGTAGTAAAAGTATAATTTTATCTTTTTTTATGATTTGAAGCCTTTACTGTATGTACAAACGTGTGTAATATTTCTTTGCATAATAAACGCTCCAAGAAGAGGTCCTTTTGCGGACTAAACTGTTGAGCATTTCTACATATACACCACTTTCAATTTTCCTTATGTAGACTAGTATATATATATATATATATACATATATATATATATATATATATACATATATATATATATATATATATGTACATATATATATATATATTTATATATATATATATATATATGTGTGTGTGTGTATATAAATATATATATATATATATATATGTGTGTGTGTATATAAATATATATATATATATATATATATATCGTTGAGCATTTTATTTTGTTTGTTATAAGGAAATATGTAAAATCATTTTATTTTGTAGTTTCAAAATGTATATCTATATAAATTATTGTCCATAAAGTAAAACGAAAAAAAAAATATGTTTTTGGAATGAATTAGAACTGATATTTACTGATATATATCCTATTCATTTTTATCGAAAAAAATAATCATAAAAATATTTAACCTGAAAAAGTCATTTTTGTTATAAAGAGAATATTTTCACAAAATTCATATATTCATATATTATCATGTGGAAGATTGATATTGATAACAATGATTTTAATTGTTAACTCTAAAATGAAAATAAAATTTAGCTAAAATTGCCTTTTGAAAAGACTTGGTTTTAGTTTAATAATATTTTACATGTACTTATATATTAAAAAAGATTAATATATAATGCTTCAAAATAGGAAAGTTCTCTGGAAATCACTTATAGATTTAGAAGAAATATTTAATTCAATTCTGATTTTTTCAACCAATTCTGTCGCACACTGTCACTCTGGTAGAAGCCAAAGTGTTGGAGATGCAGGATTTTTTTTTTTTTCAGTGTTACAAGTAGCAAATAATTATTCAGATTTCACTCGGTGAATCTAATTTGGAAATCAAAGTTCAATGTTACTTTTATTCCTTTTTGGAAAGATCAATCTTTAGGATTTCCAAAATAATTTTTATTTTATCGATATGAGATGAATATTCTATCGAATTCGACATCAAAAGATATTCAAATACTTCGATGAAAAATGCACGAAAGAATAAGAAACAAAGAGAGAATTGGAACGAAAGGAATACGAGAAAAAGGCTTACCATTACGAAAAGGAAATATAAAAGAAAGAGATAAAAACCAAATAAAACGAGAATCATCACAATAAAGGGACGCTCGCTTGACTCTTTTTTTATTTCCTTGTTTCCATGTTCCAATTTAATCCTGATACAAAAAACAATTCAATTGTACTATATTTATAAAAAGTGAATTTTTCGTTATTAATTATTTGCTACGAACACCTTAGTTTGCTAAAGTCTTTCTATCAAATATCATCCATTGAAATACAAAACCACTTCTTCATTAGACTCTCGCCTAACTCTTACTATTGATTAGAACATTTCATATTTAGTATAAAATTTCCAATACCAAACATGAAAATTTCACACAAAAAGCTTTTATATATATATATATATATATATATACACACACACACACACATATATATATATATATATATACACACACACATATATATATATATATATACATATTTATATATATATATATATGTATATATATATATATATATATGTGTGTATATATATATATATATACATAGAGAGAGAGAGAGAGAGAGAGAGAGAGAGAGAGAGAACCAAACGTTGAACTCCTCCAAATTCACAGTCAAATTGAAGGTATATTTTCTTCCATGATTCCAACAGTAGAAATTTTTTTGCTGAAGTTTCTACGAGTTAGAAACTGCTCTTTTTTGATGATATAAACAAAAAAGCTGTATTCCAGAATCTGAACTAAAAAAATAAACTTGTTTAACTTACATATTATATAAGGAAAAATTTCGAAAATAATCATATATTTTTATTCCTTTTCAGCCAATAAATTAACAAGAGTTACCTATAGTTTTGACCTTATTATAGAATGAAAGAATTTTTAGCGTATGATTGTTTTGTTTATTCAATATTTGTATATGTACATATGTACATATTTAATTCCATTTTTCATGGTGGAGCCCTTGTGTTTGTAGTATCCCACTTTTCGAAATAGGTTTCTATTATAGACTTTCATTAATCTCTCTATTCTCCAATGCAACTATATCAAACATAAAATGAACCCTAGTTATTATAGCCAAGCAAAGTACATTCTTATATTCATTATTAACAGACTTTCCCCAAACTACCTAACCATATCAACCTCTCCTGAGCTTCGTAATTATAAATAATGTGTTAAAGCAATTTGAGATGTTCTCTTAAGAGCCTGCAAAGTCCTCTACGCTGTTATTTAACGCAAAAACTCCCAGAATAACGCCAGCGTTATTACGTATTTAGTCCCAAATGCTCTCGCAAGAGGCTGCAATTAATGCTATGAATTAGATAATATCCGCTATTAAAATAAAATTGTTAGAAACTTTTCAACTGGTATTTTACATTGTTCTACTGATGTCAGCGTTTATTGGTAAGGGAATTGAACGCCCAGCGGTTAATCACATTGGCGAATCTTGTATCGTAATGTAGCATTAGAATCTTCTTCAGTTTGAAGTAAATCTCTTTTTGATAATTTTGGTTTTACAGAGAAAATGAGATCCTTCATAAAATAAAATAAAAAACGGTACACCAAAAATACATAACAAACACAAATCGTCGATAAGAAAAAATTACCAAATAAATCATAAGATCTTACTTCTTAAGGATACATAAAAACATTAAAACTCCAAATCGGTATTACAGACTATAAAATTCTAAACCAAAGAATTGAAAAGATATTACCTAATTCTGTAGCGAAATGAAAAGACTTCAATAAAAGAAAGAAAGAAAAGATAGAAATAACATCTTGAATTAATTTCAAAAACTGAATTCTTCATAAGGCATCAAAACATTAAAATTCCCCATCGTTTTTAGTCGTTAGAA
>NC_090758.1:52319934-52324934 GCF_036898095.1 Palaemon carinicauda | reverse complement strand
TATGATAGCAGTATGCTTCCAATCACATTCTATTTCATATTATCATTTTCTTAATGTTAAAATGTGTGTGGTTTCATTTCTATGTTTATACCTTTATGTTTTTTTATAACTATAAAGTAATCTTCATAAAGCTTTCTTAATCTAAAAGATAATAGGGTAACTGTATAGTTCATTTATATTCTGTCATAGTATCATTTATTTAATGTTTAAATGAATTCAGATCTATGCTTAAGCCTTTTTGTTTTTTTCTATAAGTATAAAGAAATCTTTATATAACACTTTATAAACTTAAACCTCATGATAACTATTATTCTATTTACAATCAACGCCATATTTTTTATTTATTCAATGTTAAAATATGCATAGGATGTATTTTCTTTTTTTAAACTTTTATACTATTTTTATAATTATAAAGTAACCTTCATACAACGTTTTATCAACTAAATCCTTATGATAACTAATATTTTATTTCCACCCAATATCATATTTTGATTCATTTAATGTTAAAATGGACATATGACACAATTTCTATGTTTAAACTGTTGAAGTTTGACTTATTTTTCTGAGGATTCTTAATTACTCTGATTAAATTAACTAGTTTTTAATTCAATTCAAGGCCACATTTTGAAGTATTTAAAGGTAAAATTCACTTTTGATATCATTTGTATGTTTAATATGTTAAAATAATAAAATAAATACAAGAGAATCTGAAGAAAATCTTGTTCAAGTCGTTCAACAATTTGCTTTAGAATTTCTGTTTTTTCATGACACCTTACATTTTTCAATCTTAGTTTCTATGGATATTGAGATATATATTTTACTCTTAAGACTTTTTTCTTCTCTTATCAAGTTATAAATATATTAATCCCCATTTATTTTGACTTGTAATTGGTCTTTGGGAATAGTTTCATGTCACCTACCTTATTCTAAACTTATTTTCAATGGAAATAACGATGTATATTTTACTCCTTAAACTGTCTTATTTCTCTTATTGAAATTAACATATATTCATCCCTATTTATTTGAACTTGTGATTGGCCTTAGTTTAGCAAACGTTTTTCAAATCCTTGTATAGTACTTCATTTGTCAGCTCATTATTTTTTTTCAGTCAAGCAAGTATATAAAAACCTCATGCTTATGTGTATATACCTTATCAAAATCATATTCTTAGTTCATAGTCAAGCCGAGTAGATATGAACCTGACTATACTTTAATTTTGGAATTTATAAAATCAATTTATACATTATGTATCCCTTTGTATTGGAAGTTCTAATATGTCCTGTACTATCTAATATGAGTGAGCTTTATCTAAAATTGTATCGTGAAGGTTACAAATTACACAAGAATTATATAACCTCATCTACATAAAAAGGAACTTATTCTTATTTAAAGATAATTCATATCTCTGTCACTACATTTATACCTGTATTGATAAGCCAAATAAAAATCTGATCTAAATTGTTAAAGATGTCTAAAGACAATGCCACAGCATGACCTAGTTACATATGAATCAAAACACAAACATTGACAGGTAATGTCTAATTACCATTTTGACCTTGGTGTTCATACTGCTCCTCTATCAACTGTATTGATCTTTAGCTAAAGCTTTCTTATGGAGTTTCCTAGTATACCAAGTTTCGTACAAGCACTGCTATACACGAACCAGATTTCATATTTAGTAAAAACGACATAGACTATCATATAGTAAAGGACAAATTAAGAGAGAGAGAGAGAGAAGAGAGAGAGAGAGAGAGAGAGAGAAAGAGAGAGATCTATGTTCCTTTAGGTCTCCTCCATTATGTATTGTTTACTTGCAAAGAGACATTTACGCAATACATATTGTCACACTGATATATATATATATATATATATATCAGTCCTCTGGAGAAGTATCACGAACCTTGTCAGGACTTAACCGTATATTTCGTATTTTCATTTTCCCTGTGGTTCTTCTACATCTGAGCATCACGTTTGCCTGTGATTTTACCGCATATATATATATATATATATATATGTATATATATATATATATATATATACACTATATATATAGATATAGATATGAATAAAAATATGTATATATACATATATGCAAATTTATATATATATATATATATATATATATTAATATTGAAGGAGTGTATCGTACCCTGATGAAAAGGCTGAAAGCACTTCAGGGAGGGAAAAATCCGCAGATTAATCCAACTAATGGTCCAGTGTAAATGTTTAGTCTTACGACGTTTCAGAGGATTTTCTTAATAACGACTGATAAGGGACTGCCTTGCAACTTGTGTGGAAGGAGATGTTGCCTGGAGAAATCTACTCTCTCATCTAACGAAATTAGAATTTTTTTTTCTTTATTGATAATGTTAAATAAATATCACTCCCTTTAGGGTTGTTTTTATCTTTCTTTATACTATAGATTATTATTATTATTATTATTATTATTATTATTATTATTATTATTAATAATAATAATAATAATATTATTATTATTATTATTATTATTATTATTATTATTATTATTATTATTATTATTATTATTATGTTGTTGTTGTTTTTTTATTCTATGATTCAAATAAAAGGAATTTTATTAGGAAATTGGGAATTAGAACTTAGTAACAATTAATTTGATCTATTCTAAAATGATTTTGCTTTGAATATCAATTACCAAGCATAAATTACTTTAAAAATGATTAAAAATTATGTCCAAAAATATAGCAGCTTCTTTGTGTGTGAGAGAGAGAGAGAGAGAGAGAGAGAGAGAGAGAGAGAGAGAGAGAAATTAATTGTTGATAAAAGTTGAAAAATTCCTATAAAACTTTCCTCATTGGGACTTGTATTGGTTTTCTGCTTCGCTATAAGAAGTCAATGAAAGTTTTCTGATTTGAGGAACATCAAATGCTTTGGATGAACTTCCCGCAAGAAATTATATAGAGACACACACGATTGGGCTTGTCCTGCAAGACACGTACACACACACACACACACACACATATATATACATATATATATATATATATATATATATAAAAATTTACTTATCTTGTTACAATTCTCTCTTTGAAGCTCAAATGAGGTTAACAGAGAAATAATCCTAAGATATGACCATTATGCGGGGGGGGGGGGGGGGGGGGGGGGGCTGAACTATGGCGGGCAGCCCCCGTGGACATTTTCGTTTATGATTCTTTCCCATCAGTCAGTTGCTCAGTGGCGCAGGTTCTCAATTCATCTTCAATGTCGTCCTGGATTTGTGCTGGTTCCATTAAAAGAACATTTTTGTTGTTGGCAGTTCATGCATAAGAGCCTGTGTCCTGTCATATGATCAACCTACTTTATTTATTAAAAAGTTTTTATTGATAAATTCCCTCTATACATATAAAACCTGTTTTTACAATATCGTCGGATTATTGATGTTATTTTATGTTCAAACATTATTTTCAAAATCTGCACCATGTCTTTTTGATAACTCATATTTACATCATTATTTCATAAGAAAAATCATAATAACAAAACATGTATTAGAAATCATAATTTATTTTAATTAAACGCAATATAGAAGTAGAGAATAAAACACATAGGCAAATTTAAAAAAAAGAATAATATTAATATTATTACCTCTGATATTAAACACAAAGGAATCCCAGAAAATATTTATCTATAATTAAACAAAACGACCCACTTTAGCAACATCCAATATTAATTCTAAAACTCCTGACCTTCTCTTTCTCAATTGACTCGTAGTAAGAGGAAGAAGTCAAGACTTGCACAACAACATCTACATTTTAGGGCCAAAAGGATTCATAGTTTCCTTATGCAAATGAAGCTGAACTGAATCTATAATGGGAGGGTGTCATGATGAGCTGGCTTTAAATATCCACTTTTTTGAAAATTTATAATGTTAATTGTTATGTTTCATATCAAGATTAATTTTATTATTATTATTATTATTATTATTATGATTATTATCATTATTATTATTATTATTATTATTATTATTATTATTATTATTATTATTATTAACAGTTGAATTTTCTTCGACATTTTTATTAACGGACCGGAGTAAGGTCAATTTATAATATACGAATACATTATCTCATATATAAACTTACACAAAACTTTATATCATTTATCCATCTGTAGCTTTTAATGTAAATAAACACACTATTGTATAATATATATTTTTTTCATATCTCTTGTGAAGTCTTTAACTCAGTTTCAGCTTGCAAATTTCCATATATTAAAACAAAAATATCCTCAGAGACTAATTCTAGTCATATAGTTCATATATATGAACTGAGGCCACTGTGTTAAGGTCCACTGGAGCATATTGACGCAGTGATGGACAATGTAAAGCATTAAAGTAGAGCATTGTGTTCATCCAATTTTTTCCTTATGTTCCATCAGCCGTAAATGAACGAACTTACAATCCATTTCCTACATCAATTATTTTTCTCTTTCCCCTCCATGTCTGCTGTTATTCATTATTGCTTCTCCTTTGTCATTTATTCCTACCCTTCTTCCAGCATATGTTCACGTTTTTCTCTTTTCTTTATAGAAATTAGGAGGATGGAGATGATCCTTGATGGATGGCTGTACATAGATGTAATATGAAGGATATGGCATTCGATAGAAGTATGTATGTGTATTTATATAACCCACAAATCCCTCTTAATATCGAATTTGCCTCGCTATCTGAGACAAAAGGGAGAATTAACTTTATGATTATAGCTTCTGGTCAGCCAAGGATTCGAACCCTGACCAAGTCGAAACTGAGGTAACAGTCGAATAATTGTCGACTTGGTCAAGGGTTCATATCCTTGGCCGACCAGAAGCTATTATCATAAAGTTAATTCCCCCTATTCTATTCTGGGGTATACTAAGTAATTATTTCTTTGCTCATCATTAATAATAATAATAATAATAATAATAATAATAATAATAATAATAATAATAATAATAATAATAAATAATAATAATAATACTAATAATAATAATAA
>NC_090758.1:52302365-52312365 GCF_036898095.1 Palaemon carinicauda | reverse complement strand
CTTAGCAACAGAATGATAGTTTTGCAATTGTTTAAAAATAAACCGTAGGCAAAACAAACTTTTCTTTCACATCTCTTTATTTGACAAATCCCCCCCCCTCTCTCTCTCTCTCTCTCTCTCTCTCTCTCTCTCTCTCTCTCTCTCTCTCTCTCTCTCTCTCTCTCTCTCAAAGCTAACAAATCACAGTCATATAAACCAGGCTTCTTGTAGGTCCTAATGCTTTCAAGTATTCTTAAGTATTTTCAAAAACTTTGAAGGACCTGTCAAGATTCATTGTTGCTTTGTCGACAAAGTTTGATGAATAAGAGAAACTACTAAGAGCTTTAATTAGAATAAAAAAAAATAAATTATGATAATAGTTAGATTTTTGTCAATAAAAATCGTATTATGATAATTTAGGATAATTTAATTTCAAATAGGTATATTAGAAAAATTGTAAAAACTTTTCCTAAAACACACACACACACACACACACACACACACACACACACACATATATATATATATATATATATATATATATATATATATATATTTATATATATATATATACATATATATATATATATGTATATATATATATATATACATATATATATATGTATATATATATATATATATATATATATATATATATATATATATGTGTGTGTGTGTGTGTGTGTGTATGTGTGTTTGTATGTTTGTGTGTGTAAAAATATAGAAATGTAGAGGTTTGAATCTAATAGCACCTAAGATTTTTAGACATTTTATATTTTCTTCATATTATTGTTATCATTATTGATAATATTATTATTACTATTATTATTATTATCATTATTATTTTAATTATTATCATTATTATTACTATTAATAATTATTATCATTATTGTTTTCATTATTATTATTATTATCTATTTTGGACACCAGAATTAACGTGCCAAGCAAATTTAATGCTGTTATTAATGATATGTATAGGATAAAGTAGAGAGAGAGAGAGAGAGAGAGAGAGAGAGAGAGAGAGAGAGAGAGAGAGAGAGAGAGAGAGAGAGAGAAGAGTAATATGCCAAAAGGAAACATTGATATTCTCGTTTCCCGAACACCAAGGCAGTAATTGTCTCAAGAGGGAATATTCCACCTCACGGGAATAGAAGAGAAAATCTCATTCCGGTTCCCATTTAGGAGACTGACTTTACTTTCTAAATTATTGGAATTAATCCTTTCGTGAATTTTGATATTTTGCCTTAATGATTAACATGGAGGACTGTATAACCTAAAATTTCTTTGATTTGCACAGTTTTGTCAAAATGATCATTGTGGAAGTAATTGATACATTAGTAGCGATTTATGTCACATAGAAATATTCGGGGTTTAAAACTTTCTGGTATTCTAATTCTTTTAGATATTTTACCTTTATCAAAAATAAAATTTTTAATTGCTTACTGATATGAATCTTTTTAATGTTGAATATAATGTACATAAATTTGAATTTTGTAAGAAATTTGGTTTTCCAAAATACAAAAAATATAATGTTCTTTCTTTTAATTTTTGCTTGGTGTTTCTCGTATTCTATAAAGAGCTGCTTTCAGTAGTTTAGTAACAATTTAAATATTTGGTGTAATATTTCTTCAATCAACATAAGGAATAGACAAAGAAGAAGGAAACATAAAATATATGTATTAAAAAAGATAAAAAGTATATAGGCTTGAATAGGATTTTAAAAAGCAAATGAACTTATCCAACTCAAAGCTCTTGCCAGCGACGCCTGACATCTTCAAAGCACACTTCTAACAAATTTGAAGAGAACGAATTTTTAGAACCTATTGTCATATAACACTGTGGTCTTATTTTTTTCAAAATAAAAGACAATTAAAAAATTAATTCTCTATTCGCCTAAAACAGAGTATTGGATTCCTATACGATATAAGCTTGTTCCTCTGACTTTGAGATCAGATTATCTAAAAGCTTAAATTTTAACCAATTCTGGAGTTTATTCTTTTGAATATGTTGAAATCTATACCTTTGAGATTAAACTGTTAAAAGTATTATCGATTTAATGTGATTAGGACAAAAAATAGACTTTATAATGAAAATGGGAAATTTTATTGTTTTTTGTTCCAACGTTTAATAGAAATTTTTTTTATTTGTTGACCTATTATTATTATTATTATTATTATTATTATTATTATTATTATTATTATTATTATTATTATTATTATTATTATTATTATTATTATGTAGGTTAAAAAAAATATTTTTATCAAAAATAGCATCACAAAGATTTTATGAATATATATATATATATATATATATATATATATATATATATATATATATATGTATAAATATATATATATATATGTATATATATATATATATATATATATATATATATATATATATATATATATATATATATATATATATATATATATATATATATATGTATATATATATATATATATATATATATATATATATATATATATATATATATATATATATATATATATATATATATATATACATATATATATATATATATATATATATATATATATATATATATATATATATATATATATATATATATATATTTGGGCTCAGGCCATGTCGTCCTGATGGAAGTTCCTAAAGGGTAGCTTCCTAGGGTATATTCGACTACAGAGAATTTTACCTTAAGGTATCCAGAATTCTTACTCCTGGAGCGGATATCCCTAAATAAATCTAACAAGGATATCGCATAATATCAAAGGACGTATTCTTGACATGTCACATAGCTATCTTCACCCCGAACAGTATTAACGCTTCGAAGGGTTACAGTGACAAGAATCTAAAAACGAGAATGAAAACAGAGCCGCTCATAAGGCATCTCTCCTATTCCGTTTCCAGTGTGTATATGATGAAGGCGGCAGCGCCATCTTTATTCCTTTTTCATGTAGCTCTACTACTCTTTGTTTTCCCTTGTGTTCTCCCGTAATTCTGGATATAATTCAACATTATGATGCCTTCTCCGGCCTTTTCTGCCCCTAGAAAGTTGAGTATTCTCTTCACTTTGTATAAATGTAAGCTCTTGTTGTTTTGGATTTAATCAAAAGTGATTTTAACGTAAACAAGAGCTGTTGCCTACTGGAGGCATCTTGGATGCTGTCGCTCACTATACAGGGGTCATTTAGTTAGCCAGAGCGACGTTCCCAGTTATTTCGCGTTAATAAATTTAGCTATTTAACACCTCTAGGAATTCTTATATGATGCCGTTAGTTTTCAGTTCGGAGATTTAGGTAACCGATCTTGCCCTTAGCGAGGCTTAGTAGCCTAGGCGTCTGGCCCTACTACTTTCATGCAAGATATAAATTTTTCCGAGTGTTACGTTATTGAAGCTATAGGCAAATATTTTATACATGTAAGATATTGTTGAATTTTCTTCTCCAAGATTGTATACGAGAGTTTCGGTGATTTAGGTAATCGATTCTCACCGCACATAGGCTAGTAGCCTATGGGGCTGTAGTATACTTTTGGCACATCCATGATTGTTCTTTTCTCTTCCGAAGACTAAGTTTAATCCCTCTCTCCCTCTGAGTAACCCTTAGGATATGTGTGTCCTGACCTGGTAGTTAGAGTGACTGGTTTTTTTGGGTTGGGGCAGAACATCAGAGTTTCTAGTCTGTGGTCTGCGTCTTCCTAGCATAGAGAATGAGTTCCCTTTGCTAGGTTAGGTGCAGACACAGGAGGCTTTGCTTCCCTATTCCACATCTGAAGGATTCTGTACGAGATGATTCCTTCCTCTAGTGGTCTAGCAGACTGTCCTGTGTTGTTATTCTCTGGCTGGAGAATGAGTTTTCTCCATTGCCTGGCGAAATAACTACACCTAACTCTGTTCTGGTATAGAGGAGGATAGCAAGTATTACCAATCTTCCTCCCTAATAGAGAATCATAGGTTAGGGTGAGCTTTCCTAACTGCTGGGTGTGTCCCATACTAGAACGAAGTTTACAGGACCCTTATACCTTCCCCCCCTATCTTTCTTAGTGATGACCTAGTCATCACATCTCTTGGCCGCAGTCTTACTTCCGTACCTAGCGTAGGTTAGGATGTGGGACCGGCTCAGCTCTCTGCCGGCTGGCAATAACGTGCCGGCCGGCAGAGACCCTTTTTCTTTTACAGAGTGAACCCCAGACCTCCCTTGGTCTCTCTTCTGTGTCTGTTGGTAGAGCCCGGCAGGCTATGGATAGATAGGAAGCCAGAATGTTACATTCTCCCCTTCCATATGTTCACTCTTTCTGGATGGAAGGTTATATGGCAATGACGCCTTATAACCTTATATCCATACTGTTTCTCTTGCTAGTGTATTGTACCCTTAGCCTGGCTGCCAGCTTTAACGGCCAGAAGCCGGATATGTGAAGGGTCTCTGGTTCGTAGTCACTGCCGGCCGGCATGGGTATCGCTACCTTTGCCTGCCGGCAGTAGAAACACATCCCGAGATCTGCCGGCCACCACGATTAGAGGCCGGCAGCCGGGTGCTAGTGTTTTTAGTTGCCGGGCAGCAGTGATTGCCGGCCGGCACACATTTGCGAACCAGTGAATTGCCGCCTATTAGTTAAAGGTATTATACCTTTGATCTTTACAGGGGTAAATACCGGCCGGCACGTGCCGGTACATGCCGGCACGACAGCATGCGATGTACAGTAGTTGCTATATTTGTGGTGTAGTACACACTCTATCAATGAAAATACAGTACAGTGTTTGTTGTAACACAAACGTTCTTCCAACATACTAATTGTTTTTTTGTACAACCTTTTGTTGAGACCGTACAATATATAGAAAGTGAGTTCTTTCTGTATTCATTCTATACCGTATTTTAAAACTTTATTTTAAGGTGTGAGCTACACCTAAACTTTCCATCTAGAAAAATTTATAAGGTATTCTAGAATAGAATTAACCTTAGTTTTAATATCTTGGGAGGTTACAACAATTGGCTGGGCAGGAAATACAAGTATGTGTCTTTCCTTCTTTCCTTTCTAGCTTTACTGTATAAGCTACATGTATTAATAATAAGTGAAAAGCCTTCACTTGATACTCATGAATTCTCTTCTCTTTACAGGAGGACCATCCGAAGTGCGGGAGTATGTTCTGCAATGTCCACAGTAAGCACTTCTGTGGACATGAGTTATGCAGGAGGCACGCAGCATGCGCAGTCTCCAAAGGTGATCTCCGGTATTGGGACCCTCAGGTATGTACCATATGTTTTAACCTGATTACTGAGGCATTTGACACCACCAAGTCGGCAGAGTCAAGGGAGGCTGCCAGGGAAAACTTACGAACCTGGGTGAGGAGTTTTCAGAAAAACACTTCAGGCCCCTACCTTCCAAATGAGAAGATGAGGGCCTACGTTTTCTCTAAGGCATCGGCTGATGCAGTCATTCCTAAGCCTTAGGAGGAGATACCAACTGCCCAGAGTCCGGTAGATTCTGAAGTCTCGGCCGCCCTTCAAGACGTCCAATTGGACGATAGGATGTCGGAGGTGTCGGATTATACATCGGTTCCGGCCCAAAACCTGTTCCCTCTACATCGTGTGCTATCCCAGATGACATGGGAAGGACTCTTTCTTCTATTGTTGAAATGATTCAACAAATACAAAAGAAGAATGATGAAAAGGAAGCTGCAATGAAACTGCAGATACGTAGATTTGCAACATCACATGGGCCCCAGAAGTGACTCACCGTGAAGGATCTTCCTTTGTGCTTCGATACCAATCCCTGGAGGTATGCTGAAAACATGCCAATGGCAACCAGGAAGAGTGTTATTTCGGAGAAGTTGGGCGTAATTCCCCTGGAAGATGTGGAATTTTGACCCAACAAAAACTCTTACCCGAACTGCTATGTCCGTCTTAAGAAGGAGCCAGCCTCAAAGGAGGAGACGGAGCCGAAGGAGGTCATAGTTCTTGACCATAGTGAAGCACAGGCGTTACTAGCGAGCTCAATGAAAGAGAGGGGCTTCATGAACTCAAAGGTGCCTGCCTTGAGTAAGAAGCTTCCCTCCTTTTTGTCCTCTTCAACTAGAGCCTTTCCCTTCATGGAAAAGGGATATAAGGCAGCCTTAAAGGCAGTGGAGGCTGGGAAACCTTGCCCCTCCTTGGAGGAGTGCAAGCCATTATCTCTAACCTTGACCTTAGACCAAAAATACTGGAAGGACGTCAACCTTACCTTCTCAGTCGGGAAGCTGGAAGCTGATATTGCTGAACTTCAGTTTGGTGAGGAACTTCCAAAGCTGTCAGAGTTTTTCTTGCGCAGAGAGCAAGAGACGAAAGAAAGACTTGCGGCGTCGATGTCGTTGCAAACGACATTAGAAACGATGGCAAGTGACCCCAAGAACCAAGACATGTTCATGGTAGTGGCCAAAACCCATCTGGCCAGAGTTACGAAGGATCTCTATAGCTTATTGGCACGTTCCAATTAATCGTCACCTCTCCTCCTACCTAGGCTTCAAGTTACATAGAAAATTTACGCCTTCAGAGCCATGCCTTTCGGGCTAAACATAGCACCAAGGATTTTCATGGAGCTTGCGAACGCAGCCGTCCATCAATTATGCCTAAAGGGGATCCAAGTAGTGGCCTACTTGGAGGACTGCCTGGTGTGGGCAGCATCCAGGACAGAATGCGTGCAAGCCTCTATGACAGTGATCTAATTACTGGAACATCTGGGATTCAAGATCAACATAAAAAAGTCTCGACTATGTCCAGCTCAAATGTTTCAGTAGTTGGGAATCCACTGGAATTGGAGTCACATCGGCTTTCCATTCCTGGGAAGAAGAGGAAAGAAATAGCAGGATCTGTCAAGAGACTATTGAAATCTAAACGGATATCAAGACGCGAACAGGAGAGAGTGCTGGGTTCTCTAGAGTTTGCCTCGATAACAGATCCAGTGCTAAGAGCATAGCTAAAGGATGCAACAGGAGTCCGGAGAAAATATGCATCAAACACGCGAAGAGATCTAATGAGGCCACTTCCGACTCAATTGTAAATGCTTCTCAAGCCTTGGTCCAATGCCAAGCAATTGAAAAAATCAATACTTCTTCAACCTCCTCCCTCGTCAGTGACTATCCACACAGACGCTTTAAAGAAAGGCTGGGGAGGTCACTCTCATCAGAAGAAAGTCCAAGGAGCTTGGTCCAATCTTTTCAAGTCATTTCACATCAACTTTCTAGAAGCCATGGCTGTTCTTCTGACTTTAAAGAAAGTATCTCCTCGCCACTCGACCCACATAAGACTGGTTCTAGACAGCGACGTGATAGTGAGATGCCTGAATCGACAATGGTCGAGGTCATCTCAAATCAGCTCTTTGCGACGAAAGACAATAAGAAAATCGATTGTTATGTGTCCCCATACGAGGATCGGCTAGAGGAGGCGGTGGATGCTATGTACCTAGACTGGAACAGATGGTCCAGTATTTATCTGTTCCCTTCGCACAACCTCCTTCTGAAGGTCCTCGACAAACTGAGATCCTTCAAAGGGAAAGCGGCAATTGTGGCCCACAAGTGGCCAAACAGCATGTGGCTCCCTTTTGCATTGGAATTACGACTAAAGTTCGTACCGCTACCGGATCCATCCCTGTCTCAACGAGTACAGAAGTCGACTGTCTTCGCTTCATCACAGAAAACCCAGAACCTACATCTCATGATTTTCTCTCCTCAGCAATGAGAAAAAGATTCGGGGTATCAAAAGCCAGTTTAGACCTTTGTAGGAAACCAGAAGACACTATGAGGCTTTAGGGAAGAAATAGCTATCCTTTGTCAAGGCGAAGAAACCAAAAGAAACTTCGATAGATTTCTATTTATCATTCTTCATTCACCTTCTTGAGCAAGGTTTAGCAGCCAATACAATATTATTGTGCAAGTCTGCCTTGACAAGACAGATACTATATGCCTTTCAGGTCGACCTTTCTAACAACATTTATAATGAATTACGAAGGCCCATGCTAGGCTTAGTCCTTCCGCGCCTCCAAGACCCCTTTCATGGTCATTATATAAGATTCTTCATAGTACCTAAATAATAAACAATGAAGAGTGCGCTTAGAAGGATTTGAATTAAAAGTCATATTTCTGTTTGTACTCACTATGGGGGCCGGAGTTAGTGAAATAGTGGTTCTCTCTAGAGAGGAGGGCCACGTCCAGTTCTTGGAGGGAGAACTGAATCTATTTCCAGACCCAACGATTCTTACCAAGAACGAGCTACCCACCAACAGGTGGGGTCCCAAGAGATTCTGTCCTCTGAAGGAAGATGCATCTCTATGTCCAGTGGAGTGCCTAAAGGTCTATCTTCATAGAACTTCAGACTTTAAGGGAGGGCGAAACTCACCTGTGTTATTCGCAGAGCGGATCCAGATAGTACACCCGTAAGTCATGATCCGAGGAAAGTTGCCTCTTCCATGTAATTTCTTTAATTATATGGACTTTGAACATCTTTGTTCGTACACCGGCTGGTAGTCATCCAAGGTGTTCTTTATGCACTATGCGAAGCAAGTGGAGCAACTCAAGAGGTCTGCGGTAGCAGCAGGTAGAATTCTTAAACCTTCTGTTAAAATCTGCGAGGAACAGTGTAATTAGTTTGGGACGATTAATAAAGAGGGTGGGTGTGTAGTCACAGTTTGTTACTACACACTGAGCGATAGGCCACTAACGTGTCCTTACGAACTGTTGCATTCACTTTGGTGAACTATAGCATAATACGGACACTTGTGCCAAGCGTTTCTTACGCTAGTGTAATTAAACAGTATACCGACTGTATCATTATCATTAATAATTCGATTGAAGTGGCAAAACTGTTTCCTGTTAGACGAAACAATATTTTCTGTTGACTGTTTTCTTTATGCTTTAACGGATATCGTCCACATTTTATAAATTTTATAAATGTTGATCTGATATGTACGTTTATTAAATTTTAATAAACTAGTTCAAAGTGAGCCTTACTCGCCCACACTCATTTTATTAAAAATGTACTGAGCATTAATATTAAAATATGGATAATTTCATCATGGAATGTCTTTTAAGATTGTTCCTTTCTTCAAGCAAAAATCCACTCGCTTTAAACCTTCCTTAGGAGGGGTTGTCGTTGTACCCTAAGGGGATGGTGGTAGAGATGCAAAATTTGTTCCTATGCGGATATAACTGTTATCCAATAGTTAATAAGAGTATATACCTTTGGGAATATATCAGGAATTCATACTGACATTGGTGACTCTTATACAAACTTTGCTTTTTAATGTATAGGGCGAGACCACTATACAAGCTTGTCGTTTTGTCATCCATAGTTATTATGTACTCCTCAAGACTTTTTCCAGAGTCCAGTACAACTCTTCCCTGTAGGGGGCAGGGACCACTACCATAGTTCATGCTTAGATGAAATGATGTATGACGGTAACATCATAGGTCTCTAGGAGTAGACAGACCAGGGAAATACTTTCTTGAGGGTACGTCACCGGTTAAGAATCTACAGATACAGTAATGCTCTGGTAAACCTCCATCAAGACGATATGGTCTGAGCGCAAAAAACGGATTTTGAGCGAAGCGAAAAATCTATTTTTGGGTGAGGTAGCCATGTCGTCCCGATGGACCCGCCCTTCCTTTTATCGTAAAAGGGCTTATTGACTCCTCCCTATAATACAGTATCTGTAGCAACTCGTATATCGCTACAAGGAATAAAGATGGCGCTGCCGCCTTCATCAGATACACACTGGAAACGAAATAGGAGAGATTCCTTCTGAACGGCTCTCTTTTCATTCTCGTTTCAGATTCTTGTCACTAAAACTCCTTGAAGCGTTAATACTGTTCGGGGTGAAGATAGCTATGTGACGTGCCAAGAATACGTGTTCTGAAATTATGCGATATCCCTGTTAGATTTAATTAGGGATATTCGCTCCAGGAGGTAGAATTCTGGATACATTCAGGTAAAATTCTGTAGTCGAATATACCCTAGGAAGCTACTCTTTAGGATCTTCCATTGGGATGACATTGCTACCTCGCCCAAAA
>NC_090758.1:52287365-52289865 GCF_036898095.1 Palaemon carinicauda | reverse complement strand
CATCCACCCAAACCTTGGCCTTCCTCTTGTACTTCTTCCATCAACTCTTGCATTCATCACCTGTTTTAGCAGACAGCCATTTTCCATTCTCTCAACATGGCCAAACTCATTTCTTACACCCCCTCTCACCCTTACTACTTTGTTCCTAACCCTATCTACTCGAGATACACCAGTCATACTCCTTAGATACTTCATCTCCAAACATTAAATTTTTGTCTCTTCGTCACTTTCATTCCCCACAACTCCAATGCATACATCACAGTTGGTAGAATCACTTTCTCATATAGGGTTCTCTTTACAGTCATGCACAACCCTCTATTCTTTACCACTCCCTTCACTGCCCCAACACTTTGCATCCTTCATTCACTCTCTGACGTACATATGCTTGTACATCATCATTTGCTGCAACAACAGACCCCAAGTACTGAAACTGATCCACCTCCTCAAGTAACTCTCCACTGAACATGCTATTCAACCTCGCACCATCTTCCCTTCTCTTACATACCATAACCTTACTCTTAACCACATTAATTATCAACTTCCTTTCTCACACACCTTTCCAAAATCTGTCACTAATCGGCTAAGCTTTCCTTCCGTGTCTACAACCAGTACAGTATCATCCTCAAACAACCACTGATTTACTTCCCATTTATGATTATTCTCGTCTACCAGTTTCAATCCTCGTCCAAGCACTCGAGCATTCACCTCTCTCATCAATATGTTAACATTCAAGTTAAATATCCCTGGCGACATTATATATCCCTGTCTTAGCCCCACTCTCATCGGAAACCAATCGCTCACTTGATTTCTTATCCTATAACACTTGCTTTACTACCTATGTAGAAACTTTTCCCGGCTTTCAACAACCTTCCACCAATTCCACATAACCTCATCACATTCCACATCGCTTCCCTATCAACTCTATTACACGCTTTCTCCAAATCCATAAACGCAACATGCACCATCGTACCTTTTGATAAATATTTATCACATATCTGCCTAACTGTAAAAATCTGATTCATACATCCCCTACCTCTTCTAAAACCACCCTGTACTTCTAAGATTGCCTTCTCTATTTTATTCATAGTATGAATCTTTTATTGATATTTATCATTTCATATTTTTATAGATTTACTTTGCATGATTTGGGTACACATATCTCTAATCTATTGATGATATTACAAAACTTTTAATAGAGTGTCAGAGTCTCATTTTTAAAATATACTATATTTTTTATTTGATGTATAAATCCAATCTATCCATATCGACATACTTTTGAAACTTCTTCCTCCAACACGTAGAGATAAGATGAACGGGAAGTTGTGTAGAGCTGCTTGGCAAGATCTGCCATCGGTGAGACGATATTCGCATCGTGAAGGCCTTGGCCGGTTGAGTCCCTGATGCTGATTGGTTGATGGAGGGATCTCGACCAATCAGTGTACTCGGCTGTGATGGCTAACATTATTTCCTGTGGGAAGATGAAAATACTCTTGGTGAGGTATACCTTTATTTAATAGATTATATAGTTTATATATGTATGTAGCTCAGGTAATAATAATAATAATAATAATAATAATAATAATAATAATAATAATAATAATAATAATAATAATAATAATAATAATGCCCACCTGCAGATAATAGCGATAGTTATTGACAACGAAGGATCTCAGCAGATCCTCCCTATAGTTAACATCGAATCCTTCCTGGACTTCTTGCTGACTCAGGATGTCAAGGGGGTTAGCAGCTGTCATTCCTAGAAGGAGGCCAACGGGAGTTCGACGTTCCTTGCCTTTGAAATCAAGAGGAAAAGAAAATAATTTTTTATTTTCTGTTTATAGTCGAGAGATTAAGAATATTACTTGGTATAGACAAATCGAGATATTTAGGATATACGAATAAGTACTTAGGCGCGAGTTAACTTTTATATTATAGTTTAGAAATTAGGAATTTTATTTTGTTTAAACGTATGTATTCATTATGCAAGGATTTAAATTCATAACTGTATATATCTGTGTATATAAAACAACAACAACGACAACATCAAAAGCAGTTCTGTTTAGAACTCTGCAGGACATTGGCCACATCCTTATTCATGCTTGGAGTTTTCATCACCACGCTTGTAAACTACGGATTGGTAATGGTGGTTGATTTATGTCTGATTGCTCACAGCAAACGTAGCTATTATAGGTAGCCCTAGTACAGCTCTGCTGATCATCACGTTAAGGTATCCCCACCCACAAAGGGAGGCCCATCTATATATATATATATATATATATATATATATATATATATATATATATATATATATATATATATATATATATATATATATATATATATATATATATAATCTCTCTCTCTCTCTCTCTCTCTCTCTCTCTCTCTCTCTCTCTCTCTCTCTCTCTCTCTCTCTCTCTCTCTCTCTCTCTCTCTCTCTATATATATATATATATATATATATATATATATATATATATATATATATATATATATATAC
>NC_090758.1:52229865-52244865 GCF_036898095.1 Palaemon carinicauda | reverse complement strand
TTATGACTATGGGTAATGTGAAAAGCAAGCGACCGGCGACACCGGGTTAAAATTTTTAAATCAATTCCTTAAACTGCTCAATCGGGTAAACGTTTTGTTGTCAAGTTATGTTCGGATATAGACAGACGTTTCCCCGGTCAAAAGTTCCAACCAATTTATCGGTTTTTGGGTAAAATATATATATATATATATATATATATATATATATATATATATATATATATATATATATATTATATATATATATATATATATATATATATATATATATATATATATATATATATATATATATATATATATATAAAGGAGAGTGTTTCTTAATAAAGCAATCAACTGAGTACTTTATTAAGGAACACTCTCCTTTATATACAAAACCTCAAGGCAACAGGTCATAACATGCTCGAGAGACAATGTTACAGAGGAAAACCAGATACATGATCATTCAGGTTCTTTTTAGTGCGAGGGAAGAGCGCAGATACAAGCATAATATATGCAAAATAATTTATATACGATCGTGTGACACACGGTTGGTACATGGCTCCATCTCTAAAAATGACATACTGCACATGTTAAATAGGTGCCCTGAATCTGGAGATATAGTAGTAAAAACTGCGCCGATTAGCGGCAGTGAGTGGCTGTAGAAGTCGTTGGTTGGCGTGCGAGCGAGTGGTGGATGTTGGGTGACTGTGTTGCCACTCCGGCTTGTCACGGGGTAGGCGAGTGTGTCCTATGGCATTCATAAGCGTGTGTGTCCTACGGCATTCGCGTCAGCTTCGGTTGAAGTTAAATAGGTGTCCTCTTCGTCACGAGTGGAGGCGTTGATGGAGGTTTTGAAGGTCATGAAGTGGCTGTTCATAAGGGCATGAACTAGGTTCACCTCACGAGGAGAGCCGTGTGCGGCAGGTTGCAGGCGAGTAATACTGGTCATTTTCCCGAGGGTGAGCAAAGTCCTTTGGTCCCCCAACGGTTGTTGAGAGAGCTGAAAATGCGTTGCTATACGGGCGGCTGGCGACGGCGAGTACTGCTGCAGAAGGTATGCGTTGACGGCGTCATAGTAACGGTGAGAGGCGAGGGGTGGGGGAGGCGATAGTAGCGAGTCACTCCGGGGTCACCAATGTGACGAGCCGAGAGAAGGGTTGTGACTCAAAGGCAGGAAGCAATCAACTGAGTACTTTATTAAGGAACACTCTCCTTTATATATCTATTGTCAAACTTGCAAGACAAAACATAAACTTAACATAGCAAGATAAATGGTGTTTCTTTTATCAGTTAATACATGCACTTCTCACTCTCCGATAATAAGAAGTGATTAAATTTCGATCTACAACTAGTAGAGTTACTCCTTGCATCGAAAAATCCACAATGTTTGTTTTATGATAATTATCTAAACTGCACTAAGATGATTTCAAGTATTCCATTTGCTGAGTTGTCAAAGTCTTCCTTTTGTATATTTACAGCAAAAATTATAAAAGATAACTCTTAACATGAAACACAAGTTATAGATAATTAAAATCCTGCCCTTCTACAACTGCAAGTTGCTTTCTTACATCCTTTGACAAATTTGCCAAGCCTTAACATCATACATATATTATGGATAATTTTGATATTCCACTTTTACAACTGCAAGTTGCTGTCTTACATCTTTTAAGACATTTGCTAAGCTTTAACATGACACACATATTATGGCTAATTCTAAATGTTCACATCTATAATTGTAAGTGGCTATCTTACATCCATTCAGACATTTCCACAATAAAATAAACAGAAGGCGTAGAGGTGCTGCGTCTTTATCTGTGGTGCCTGTAGGTGGCAAGTGCATTCCTAACCATTTCTGAACTTGGAGAGAGGTATGAAGAATAGGAAATCATGCATTGGTGTATGTGTAAAGCAGAGAATAAAAAAATAAATGTTCTTCTACCCTGTGATTTGGCAAATCACAAAGGGTATCACATTCATTGTTCCCATACAACTGTATTGATTATAGATTTTCTGCTGTGAAAATATTTGTAGGATCAGCATATGGTTTCTTAATTACAGCTACAAGTTCCTCAAGTTCTTCAATCTTTTGCAGGAGATTTACAAGGTTAAGTTTCCCCTTTTTAAAAATGGCATAATTGTTACCAGCAATGCTATTTGCATACAAGAACTTTCTAATCTGATTAACGATATCTGATATTAGTTAATGATCTGTATAGGTTTTATATGGTGATCAAAACCTTTCAGAATTATTTTATTTTTTGTGTTATCTTTCCCATATTTTTCAATCCTTTTAACTGAGAAGGATTTATATCTTTCCATTCAATTGTATAGTCAATCAAGGCTCCTACAATAAATGTCCTTAAACTTCACAAGCCCATGACTCAGAAAGTAACCCTTCATAATTAATTCACTTTCCATATAACATTAAGTTCTGAAAAAGGGTTAACAGATATTTGGTTAGCCAAAGTTTCAGATACTACTGATAGAGTTATTGGATCCTTTGGCCAGATAGTATTACAATGGATCTCTCTCAAGTCACGGATAATTTTTTCCTATGCCTACACGAACACCGAATAGTTAGGCCTATTCATTACACATTTTCCTCTTCCCTCAAGTATCTGACAACAATAAGATAACAGAAAATACTTTTCAGTTTAGGCTTAACAACTAAACGCTAACTGTTTAGCGACTACTTCCCACTAGTGAGTTCGTGAAACTCTTGCTACGAGAGAGAGAGAGAGAGAGAGAGAGAGAGAGAGAGAGAGAGAGAGAGAGAGAGAGAGAGGAGAGAGAGAGAGAGAGAGAGAGATGGTTGACCTCCATATTTTGATACAAGTGAAATATTCGAAGAATAATAGTCTCAAAAAGGAAAATAAGATAACTTGTCTGGAAATTGAAATTGGTGTTAGTTTATTTACGAATAAATCTCATCACGAGATGGAAGAAATCATGAACAAAATTCTCTGGAGAAACGCATTAATTATTTAGAGCTAAAATCATGAAGTATTTAACTTGAACCTTTGAAAAAAATTCGTGGAATTTTATTCAAAAGAAAATACTCTCATTTGATTTGTCTATCCATATAAAATCCTTTAAAATGATAATCTTAACAAATTATTTTTTTATCAACATAAAATATATTATATTTACATTGAATTACCTCATTAGATAAATTCTAAATGACACTTTAAAAAAACAGTTTTGAAATTCAAAGGAAAAAAAAGTCCTCTGTTTGTAAATAAAAAAAACCCCAAAAAACTGTCATACTTCCAATTAAACAGGAAGTGTTCCTGGAACTGAATGAAATCAAACACTTCAATGTTCTCATAAAAATTAAAAATATGGGATCCTTCAATGAACTCAAATATTGGAGATATGTCAAGAGAATAAGCCCACATTTTGCTAACCATATAAACCCCTGAAATCAACTGGATATCCAGTATTTAAACAGATGCATCTTCTGCCCCCCTGAAATGAAATAAAAAGACTTTAAGACCGAAAAAACTATTTAGGTAGACGAAAAGACATGAATATCTCAACTGATATTGCTTGGAATATAATTGGAAATTATCTTCATTGCCTCAAATTATATTATATTCGGTCTAAAAGAAAAACAATTCTTGAATGATAATTTAGTCTAAATTGAGGATTGTATGTTTACTTTTGTCTATTAGTAAATAAATTTTCAGGATGCATACGCTACGCTTTAAATTAAAAGACATACATACATATATACATACAACCCTACATACACACATACATATATACATACATGCATATATACATGTCTCATTCTCTGTTGTATATATATATATATATATATATATATATATATATATATATATATGTATATATGTATATGTGTGTGTGTTTATGTGTGTCTGTGTCTGTGTGAGTGTTTGTAAATCATCATTGCTATATATAAAAACAATGACTAATTGGTGGTGGCATAGCTTTTTATTGAGACCTTCCAATATATTCTTTAGTGATTAACATCGTCACAAAGTTTTCTATACTGGAAAATTAAAAATCCGTTTGAACCTGATATCAATTACGTTTGACTTAAGGATAAAAGCAGCATTGTTTAATACGAGAGTGAGAATTCATGGAATAGGTCAGGGAAATTTACTTGTTTGGGAAGAATTGAGGTTGAAGGTGAAACTAGGGATGTATGGAAGTTGAACATAATTTTATTGTAATGTGAGAGAATGAAATGCCTAGCCGTTTTTTGATATGAATATATTTATTGAGGTTACAATGGGTCAGTTGATGTTGGTGAGGGTTTGCTTTTAAAGAATGGCTGTAAGATAATAGTAATTGAGGATAATGGTGTATTTATGGCGAATTTTGTTGGCAAGATTGATATTACGAAGAGTGAAGATGATTTGTTGACCAAAGAAGAGGTGGAAGAGATGCAAGATGAATGTTTGGAAATTAATAGGTTACGTGAATATATTTTGAATGGTAGTAGGGTAGAAGAATGGCCGTCTTATTTGGAAGTGTATAAAAAGGTTGTGAAAAGATTTATTGTTTGTAAGAATATTGTGTATTTTTTTTGTTTAAAGGAATGGATGAAGATATATATGTTCCTGTATTTCCGATGCATGTACCTGTAATTATATGTATGTTAGTGCATGACAGGTATGGGTATATGGGGAAGAATAAATTGTGGGAATGGATGCGAGAAAGGTTGTTCACACCTGGGTTGAGTTAAATTTGTAGGGATGTAGCGACTACTTGTGAGGATTGTCAGAAGGGGAAGTATCAAAACATGCATGCAAGTCCACTTGTTTTGAGGTTACGTTTGAAAGAGCCATTTGAGATGTTTGTGATTGATTGTGGTTCATTGCCTATGACTGCGAGGAGACATGTGGAAATGATTATCATGGTCGATCATACGAGTAAGTTTACGTATGCAGTACTCAATCAAGAATAAAATGAGCGATAATGGTAGGTCAAGTGATGTTGCCGATGTGTGTATGTAAGCCTGCGATAATGTTAAGTGATAATGGACCTGAGTTTGTTGGATTGGAGTTTGAGCAGATGTTAAGAGACTGGGTTATTGAACATGTGTATTCAACTCCGTATATGCCTAGTGCGAATGGTTTGGCTGAAAGGACTGTAAGAACATTGACTAAAATTTTGCGAATGATGAGTACATGTGATAATGACTGGAATTTATATATTGGGCGTGGGTTGCGGGCGTATAATGCGACGGTGCACAAGAATACAGGTATGTCTCCGTGTAAGTTTGTGTTGAATTTGGAAAAGATAGTAAGACTGAGGTTGAGTGTGTCTGAGAATGATAGAGATGTTTGGATGAAAGCGAATGAGAGGTTTGTAACCTATAAAGTGAGAGAGAAAGTGTTAAAAGAAGTAATTGAAACGGGAAGAATGAATATTTATAAGGTTCGTGATAAGTTTGAAGGTCCATATGAAGTTTTAAATGTTGGTCCTAGTGTGCTTAATTACGTTTTGGGTAAAGTATGTGTGGATGGTAGTGGAGAAAAAGTTAGGGCACACCACAACAAGTTGCGTAAATGGAAGGAAGTACCAGGATATATTCAGGAGAATGGGATGAATAAATGGCTAAAAATGAACAAGTATGAACCCAGTTGGTGTAAGACATAAGGTTTACAATATAAGCAAATGGTGTTAGTCGAGTATGGGATCAAAAAGAATAGGCATGACAAGGGTGTGAATGTACAGGTGAGTATGGAAGATAAATGTGTTAATTATTATTATTATTATTATTATTATTATTATTATTATTATTACTATTATTACTAGCCAAGCTACAACCCTAGTTGGAAAAGCGAGGTGCTATAAGCCCAAGGGCTCCAATAGGGAAAAAAAGCCCAGTGAGGAGAGGAAAAAAGGAAATAAATAAATGATAGCCAGGCCTTCGCCATCATGAGGCTCAATTCTACACAGTATTCTAGAAGTTTTATCCCAGCTATTACTAAGTTGTGGAATGATCTTCTTAATCGGGTAGTTTAAGCAGTAGAACTTTAAAAGTTCAAAGTTGGAGCAAATATTTTTATGTTGACCAGGGTAACATGAGTCTTTTTATAGTTTATATATGACATATCTGTTTTTGACGTTGCTAATAGTTTATATATGAAATATCTATTTTAAAGTTGTTACTGTTTTTAGGATGATTTATTGTAGGGATACATTAACAATAAATCATCCTAAAAACAGTAACAACGTTAAAATAAATCATCCTAAAAACAGTAACAACGTTAAAATAAATCATCCTAAACACGGTAACAACGTTAAAATAGATATTTCCTATATAAACTATTAGCAACGTCAAAAACAGATATGTCATATATAAACTATAAAAAGACTCATGTTAGCCTGGTCAACATAAAAATATTTGCTCCAACTTTGAACTTTTAAAGTTCTACTGCTTAAACTACCCGATTAAGAAGATCATTCCACAACTTAGTAATAGCTGGGATAAAACTTCTAGAATACTGTGTAGTATTGAGCCTCATGATGGTGAAGGCCTGGCTATTAGAATTAACTGCCTACCTAGTATTACGAACAGGATAGAATTGTCCAGGGAGATCTGAATGTAAAGGATAGTCAGAGTTATAAAAAATCTTATGCAACATGCATAATGAACTAATTGAACGACGGTGTGAAAGATTAATATCTAGATCAGGAATAAGATATTTAATATACCGTAAGTCTTTGTCCAACAAATTAAAAATAGAATCAGTAGCTGAAGACCAGACAGGAGAACAATACTCAAAACAGGGTAGAATGAAAGAATTAAAACACTTCAAAATAGATTGATCAGCAAAAAATCTTAAGACTTTCTCAATAAGCCAATGTTTGTACAATTGAAGAAGACACAGACCTAATGAGCTTCTCAAAAGTAAATTTGCTGTCGATAATCACACCTAAAATTTCAAAATAGTCATACAAAGGTAAAGAAACATTATCAATGCAGAGATCCGGATGTTGAGGAGCCACCGCCCTTGACCTACTTACAATCATACTTTGAGTTTTGTTAGGATTCAACTTCATATCCCATAATTTGCACCATGCACTAATTTTAGTTAAATCTCTATAAAGGGATTCATAAACCCCAGATCTACATTCAGGGGATGGAATTGATGCAAAGAGAGTAGCATCATCTGCATATGCAACAATCTTGTTTTCTAGGCCAAACCACGTGTCACGTGTATATAGTATGAAAAGTAATTATTATTATTATTATTATTATTATTATTATTATTATTATTATTATTATTATTATTATTATTATTATTATTATTATTATTATTATTATTATTATTATCATTTTCTCCATCACTGTCTTTCGACAGGGTGATATTTATAGTGTAGGGTTCCTGGTTGCATCCTGCCTCCTTAGGAGTCCATCACTTTTCTTATTATGTGTGCCGTTCCCAGGATCACACTCTTCTGCATGAGTCCTGGCGCTACTTCAGCCTCTAGTTTTTCTAGATTCCTTGTCAGGGATATTGGGATCGTGCCTAGTGTTCCTATGATTATGAGAACAATTTCCTGTGGCAAATCCCATATTCTTCTTATTTCTGTTTTCAGGTCTTGATACTTAACCATTTTTTCCCTCTCTTTCTCTTCGACTTATGGAGTCCCACGGTACTGTGACATTAATGAGTGATACTTCCTTCTTGATTTTGTCAAACAACGTCACTTGCACATATTACCCTATCTGTTCTGATACTATAGTCCCGGAGGATCTTCGCCTGATCGTTTTCTATCACTTCCTCAGGTTGGTGCTCGTACCAGTTATTACTGCAAGGGAGCTGATGTTTCTTTCACGGGCTTCAGTGGAGGGATTTTGCCTTTGTATCATGCCTCCTTTGTACTGGTGCTGTGCAAGTACCGGACATTCGCTTACTACGTGGTTTATGGCTTCACTTTCATATTGCAATTACTACATATGGGAGAGATGTTATTTCCTTCTCTCGTTCTTTGAACATATTCTTTAGTGTGTCTCATGTATTGGCCGTGCATTGATTTGTTGTGCCAGTCCTCTATTCTGTTTGTCATTCTCCTGTCTCTGTATATTTCTGAGTCTTCGGCTACTTTTACCAGTCCTTCCCATGCACTCTTGGGCCACTCGTCTTCACTGGTTTTCAGATATTGCCCCAGTACTCTATTCTTGATGCTAATGCAGTCTTCTACACTTAGTAGTCCTCTCCCTCCTTCCTTTTGTGCTTTGCAGAGTCGGTCCGTATTTGCTCTTGGGTGTAATACTTTGTGTATTGCCATATGTTTCTTAGATTTTTTTTTTTTGGGGAGGGAGGGGGGTCTATGCTGGGGAGTTCTACCTTCGACCATTCGATTATTCCAGTGCTGTGTCTGATTACTGGTAGTGCCCATGGGTTTATGGCTTTTATCATATTTCTGGCATTGAGTTTTGACTTGAGTATCCCTTAAATTTCTGCGTATATTCTTTCCCGATCGTGTCCTTCATCTCAAGGTATTCTATATCACCTCCATCCATTATTCCCAAGGTATTTGTATTCAGTCTTATCTATGTGTTTGATGTTGCTCCCATCTGGTAGCTTCATCCCTTAAATCCCTGGTACTATGGCCTTTTGTATTATTGTTATTGTTATTGTTGTTGTTGTTGTTGTTGTTGTTGTTAGAATAAATCATTCGGGAGTCATTAGCATTATTTCTGCATCAATTCTCATCAAAAGGAATGAGAATGATTCCATAAGAATGTAGTTCATTGACCTTGTATATCATTATTTCGTGTAGATTTAAAATTAACATGTAATCATGGCAAATCTCGACCAGCTATTGGTTGACCCATACATCAATAAATACAACTTCATAGAATATGAGGTTGATAAGGTATTGGATTCTTTTGTTCGATTTCCCATTTCAGAAAAGATGATAAATTGTGAGAAGAATGTCAGAGTAACATACTGGATTATATAGGCCGTACTGTATTAAGCAGAAAGTCTTTTATGCTAAAGAAGGCCTTAATAATAGAAGCCATAAAGACGTGTTTTGATATTTAATCTCAGAGTACGCAAGTTAAGGACATAAAATGGAACTTTTGCAAGGGTGTCATAAAATCTTATTTGGAATACCAGGTCAATTTCGGAGTCTTCTATTAATTCTTCTTCCAACCGAAGACAAAAAACTTAAAAAAGACTAAAGAATCTATCTTCTCTTAAAAAGAGTTTGTTGATTTGTTTGACGATGTAGTTTTTCTTCCTCTCCTTTTTCCTTTTAATCTTCTAAGTAAAGGAGAGTCTGTTGCTTTTGCTCGCATTTAGTGATGGCATCTGCCTGCAACAAAGAACTATTGAGCTTTGTGTATTTTCTGCTGATTGCAATTGATTGCAAGAACTGGTGGATACACAAGGCTTCGTCATTGGTTTTGTAATATTCATCATTGCCTCTTCTATCTTTTTCTGTTTCTTTACTTCTCTTGTTTTATTTACAATAAAATGTTATCCTGATTGGTTTTGATAACTTATATGATGGAGTTATAGATTAATTATAGTATTATTTTTATTCAATTATATTCATATATAAGGAACCTGCTCCCCACTCCTTATCCAGACTTTGCCTGAGGATGAGAGGAGACACTGGGCCACCTTTTGTATCATTTAGCAGCCATACTTTATTATACAGACCTAGACTAATTTATTTTTAGTAAGATAGCAGATTTTTCCTAAGCATTTTTCACTCCATTACTGATGACAGACATAAGACAGTTATTGACAAAACGCAGTTGCATCTGCAGAAGCAGTTTCACCATACAGAAAGTCGAATCTTTGTTAAAACTATAGTCACTGTTTGTTTGTTCACCTGTATGTCCACTAAATCTAATCCTTATATCTTTATCTACCTTTGAGGTTCTTTCAACTTCCTTCAGGTCCCATGATCGGGTCATTGAACTAAAAAATCTTCTTTCCTTCCTATCCATTGACTGGAGAATTTATGAAAACGTCGTATGTATTGATTTAATTTCATGTGTGTTTGACATTGAAAATTCCTTCTCCAATTTCATGGCAGAAATTGGGACTAACAAGGACCTTAGGCCAACATTACATTGGAGTTCGGTGATTCTTTCCGAATAAGCTCACAAATTGACCTGGTATTTATGATGTGGCGGGATGTTGCAAGGACAACCCCCACACCCTGAATCACACTTACTGACAATGGTCTCCACAAAACAAACTTTCCCCTTACGTAATCTACAACCAGACTCTTAGACGAAAAGGACGAAATAAACAAAACACATCCTAAAAACTATATTTCTCAAAACTTAAAAACAAATCAATAACCATCTACATTCAAATTATCAACACTTAAAACTAATCAAAAACTTAACACAAAATAATATAATATATAATACCCAAAAGCACCATTCATATAACCCGCAAAAACCCTAACAGACTTAAAATTATCCCATACACCAAAACCAATATTTGTTTATGTGTGGACGTCTTTGTCCACACAAGGGCCAACAGTCTTTAATTGCCTCAAAACCACAACTTTGTAGCAACCCCGACACTGACAAATATCAACACAACTGCATTAATTGATTTTGGGTCGTGAGCGTTGCCATCATAATCATCATCGTCATACGTAATCTTGTTAACAGGCCAGGTCATCAACGCTTGGTCAATCCAAATGAGCAGTCTAACACAATCAATTACAGGCCAGGTCATCAACAATTTTCTAAATCCAAGCAGTCGTGCCAAGTTCCTTATTATAGCGAAGTCGTTAACAATCACTTTCACATAAATCTTCTCCCCAAAGGAGGAATCACGGCTGTTGAAATAATAAAAACACTTCCAACGCTGGTAAGAAAAATATAATAATAAATCCAGCACTCACTACTGCCTCTTGCTGTAGTCAAATCAAAAAAGCATTCGCTCTGAAGCATTCACCACTGTCGTAACCTAGCTAAAAACATAAACAAACAATCTCATTTAAACCAACAGTCTTTCTCACCACACACAATCGATACACTAACTACTTTCGCTCGCTAACACAATCTCTCTCTCTCTCTCTCTCTCTCTCTCTCTCTCTCTCTCTCTCACTGGATTTGGCAAAATACGAAAATTAAAATAAACCAAAAATAAATCCTCCACATTCCTCCCCCCTTACTTTGCCAAATCCTTCTCACACAACACTTACATTATTTTTTTCATAACCCAGTCGCAGTCGGGAACGGGACCTCTACTCCGAGTAACTGGGCCCCCATATACTCTCTCATTCACTTCTTCCTTATCACAATCATTCGCTACATTAACACTATTCCTATCTAAATCCCTATCATCTAATATATCATGTACAATCATATCTACCTCGTTCTCATCTGGCCCTAAAATTCATTCATACTACTAATCATTCTCCTATCTCTCACTCTCGCATTCGTCATCCTTTCTTTTACATCACCTAAGGAAAAGCCACACACACTATAGGTATCATTCATACTCAGCCATGATTCATCTGTATAAATACATTTATCTTCCACACTCACTTGTACATTTACACTCTTGTCATACTTATTTCTATTCTCACTTTTACTTATACGTTTCCCTTGCACTTTCTCTTCACTTAAAACTTTCAAACGCCTCTTTTTCTTATATTCAACTAACCCTCATTGTTTATTTTCCAACCCTAACTTCTCATGCATACTAGGTTCATACTTACTCATTTCCAACCAATTATTCATCCCATTCTCACGAACATTGATCTTATTCCTTCTACACACACAGGAGGACTCACCCAGCTGAACCCTCTCACACTCTAGTTTCCCGAACATCCTGGCTGACTTAATCCCTTCTTCCTACATACTCTAGCTACATGCCCATCTGCACCACATTCAGTTCACTTACCCCTCGGCCCCTTGCACATTCTAGCATAATGACCATCCTTACCACAATTACCGCAAATCACATTCATACGATTACTACGACATCCACTCGCTATGAGCCCAGTCATACCACACCGATAACATTTTACTCCTTTCTCTTTCTTGCACTCGCTAATTCTATGCCCTACCTCACCACATCCAAAACAAGCACCTAAAGCCCATCTACATTCATTCTTCTTATGTCCTACTTTCCCACATCTATAACACTTCTCTTCACGGATACAACTACCTGACCTACCTTGCGGTGCACTAGCACTCCTATCCCTCCAAACCTGATTCCCTTGCATAAACCATTTATTTGTCCTAACAGGTATTCCCACATTACTCGCCCTAACACTCCTATCTACTACACTATCAGCTACCCTCATCGGTCCTATAATAACAGCATCTCTAAAACTAACAAATTCTGGCACACTTTCCTCCATTCCAGTTCTTACACTCACAGATTTACTTTCTTTCATACATCTATCCAACTCGTAATCCTCAACTATCTCTAAAATATCATCCCATGTCAATCTTTCTTTCGTCCACCTCATTTTCTCCTTCCGTTTCAAATTAACAAACTCAGCAACATTCTCGGGTACAGTAGCCAAAAACTTCTTCATTAACTCCTTATTCTCATTTATACCTTCATCCCCATAATTCTTCCTAGCTAAAGTTTCCAACCTACATACGTACATCGATATCGCTTCTCCTGCATTCATCCATGCTTCATCAAAATCATTCTTACGCTTATACTTAACACACCCTTTCATACGTTTTACCTGCTCAATTATTCTCTTTTTCACACTTTCATAATCAACGTCACCTACACTCATTATCACTCCATACATCGTCAACAAATACCCAGTCAACTATTCTCCTAACTCCCTAGCCCAAACTCTTTTACTATCACCATACTTATCCTGACAATAGCTCTCATACTCCTTGAAAAACTCGTATACATCCCTACTACTATGCTCATTGAACCTTTCACACCGAGGTACCTCTCTCATAAACACAGTCTTACACACATCACGTTCATTCTCACTGCTATCATCACTGCTACCTTCCTTCTTGTTTCCTACTTCCTCGCTAGAATATAAGGAATCTAATTCAACAGTCATACTCCTATCCTTGATCATACTCTTCCTAGCCCTTTTCTTACTTGCTACTTTCACCCATTCACGATCGTCCTTGCTATCAGCCTGATACTTTTTCTTCTCTTTCTTCACATCACTTTAACCTTTCTTCTCATGATTCCTATCACATTTCTGTTCATCTTTACTATGCCTTATTCCCTTATCTTCAATCTCACTATCACTATTACTATTACTATCACTATCACTTCCTTTCCCATTATCACTAACCTTAGCCTTCTCATCCACTATCAACCCATTACCCGAAACTGAGGACACTCCTCCGACTGCACCTTCACCCATTATAGTTTTCATCATCCCCATGACTTGCCCCATCATAGCTTCCAATCGGTTCTCCATTCGTTCCTCATCCTCTTTCATCCTCATCTCAACACATTCTTCCACTCTCTCTACAGTTCCCTTTAACTCCCTAAGCTCCTTTTGCATCACCTCATTCTCCCAGTTCAACCTCTCATTCTCTACTAGCAACCTCTCATCGCGCTCCTTACTCAGCCACAATTCCTCCTTCAAAACCCTTAATTGCTCCTCCATTTTCATCAACCTTAATCCTAATTCCGTCCTTCGTCCAACAGTCCAGCTTCCTATCCCACCTCGGCAGTCCCTGTTGGGGTGCCAAAATAATGTGGCGAGATGTAGCAAGGACAACCCCCACACCCTGAATCACACTTACTGACAATGGTCTCAATAAAACAAACTTTCCCCTTACGTAATCTACAACCAGACTCTTAGACAAAAAGGACGAAATAAAGAAAATATATCCTAAAAACTATATTTCTCAAAACTTAAAAATAAATCAATAACCATCCACATTCAAATTATCAACACTTAAAACTAATCAAAAACTTAACACAAAATAATATAATATATAATGCCCAAAAGCACCATTCATATAACCCGCAAAAACCCTAACAGACTTAAAATTATCCCATACACCAAAACCAATATTTGTTTATGTGTGGACGTCTTTGTCCACACAAGGGCCAACAGTCTTTAATTGCCTCAAAACCACAACTTTGTAGCAACCCCGACACTGACAAATATCAACACAACTGCATTAATTGATTTTGGGTCGTGAGCGTTGCCATCATAATCATCATCGTCATACGTAATCTTGTTAACAGGCCAGGTCATCAACGCTTGGTCAATCCAAATGAGCAGTCTAACCCAATCAATTACAGGCCAGGTCATCAACAATTTTCTAAATCCAAGCAGTCGTGCCAAGTTCCTTATTATAGCCAAGTCGTCAACAATCACTTTAACATAAATCTTCTCCCCAAAGGAGGAATCACGGCTGTTGAAATAATCAAAACACTTCTAATGCTGGTAAGAAAAATATAATAATAAATCCAGCACTCACTACTGCCTCTTGCTGCAGTCAAATAAAAAAAGCATTCGCTCCGAAACATTCACCACTGTCGTAACCTAGCTAAAACCATAAACAAACAATCTCATTTAAACCAACAGTCTTTCTCACCACAAACAATCGATACACTAACTACTTTCGCTCGCTAACACAATCTCTCTCTCTCTCTCTCTCTCTCTCTCTCTCTCTCTCTCTCTCTCTCACAGGATTTGGCAAAAAACAAAAATTAGAATAAAGCAAAAATAAATCCTCCACAATGACACCCTTACATAAATTCCATTCTATATTCTTGACTTGCAGACTCTGACATTGAATATGAAAACACGTCTTTATGGCATCTATTATAAAGGCCTCTTCTAGCAGGAAAGCTCCTCTGCATAATACCTATTGAATCCATTAAAAACAAAATCAACCTAGTGTGTTAATCTGACATTTTTTTTTTACAATTTATCATCAAGAAAATCAAAGAGGCTTTTATCAAAACCTTAAGAACAGAAATATATGGCCTTTGTTTTGGCTCTAAATATAAAGGATTTCTTTTCTGAAATAGCTAACAGAAGAAAATAATTCCCTACCTTATTAAGCTTATATTCTATGAAGTT
>NC_090758.1:52217365-52224865 GCF_036898095.1 Palaemon carinicauda | reverse complement strand
GAAGTATAAACTGAGCTAAGGTTTCCATGTTGTGGGAAATAAGGTAAATATTTTTTATATGAATGTTATTCAACTTAATTATCTAATAAATTAACTTATCTATGACGTTTTTAATTATTTTGTTTATTTATTGAAATAATATTTACGCTTTTAGTCTCCTATTTGGAAAATCAAATACAGGTTGTTTTGTTCCTGCTTAATTATTGCATACAATTTCAACACATCCAACAGGGTCATGGTGGTCTTTTGGTAACGTCCTTGCCTGATGATAGCCAGATTGGGTTTCGAGTCCTACTCAAGCTCGTTAGTTCATTTCGTCGCTGGAAACTCATCATCCTTGTGCGCAAAGGAATGAAGTTTTGGGGGAATCTATAGGTTATCCTGCAGAGTTATCGGCACCCATTGCCTGGCTATCCTTGGTCCTAGCTTGGGCGGAGAGGGGCCTTATGCCCTTCTCATATGTATATATGGCCATTCTCTATGGCATTGTCCTGCTTTATACAGCAATGTCACTCTCATTAGCCTTTGCCCTTTTTGAGCGGCCCTTAAACATTTAAACATAAATTACGGGAAATATTTAATAGGCATTAATAAGTGTTTATATTTGCTGCATTTATGATTACGGCAGAAAAAGATTACCAGAAGAATTAAAGGTTTCATTCACCAAGAGGGCGATTAAAGAGTCCTTTTCTAAGTGATATTTTCTTTCAATTTACCACAAAATATAACCAAAAGATAATTACAATGTTTTGCAAATTATTAGATCCTTTGAGAGAGAAAAGCTTTCTTTTAACATAAGATCTTCATTTAATTCCCATTCCAACCGAGAAGAAAAAACGTGAGAAGACTAAGGAATCTATCTTCTCTTAAAAAGAGTTTGTTGTTTTGGTTGACGATTTTGTTTTTCTTCTTCTCCTTCTTCCTATTAATCTTCTATGTAAAAAAGAGTCTGTTGTTTTTGTTTGCATTCAGTGATGCCTTCTGTCTATAACAATGATCTAATGAGCTTTGTGTATTTTCTGGTGATTGCAAGAAGTGGTTGATACACAAAGGCTTCGTCTCTGGCTTTGTAATATTCATCATTGCCTCTTCCATCTTTTTCTGTTTCTTTATTTCTCTTGTTTTACTTAGAATAAAATATCATCCTGATTGATTTTGATAACTTATATGATGGAGTTATAGATTAATCATAGCATTATTTCAATCAATTATATTCATATATAAGGAACCTGCTCACCACTCCTTAACCAGACTTTGCCTGCCGATGAGAGGAGACACTTTGCCACATCTCGTAAAGCTTAGCAGCCATAATTTATTATACAGACCTCGTCAAGTTTAATTTTAGTTAAATATCAGATGTTTTCTATGCGTTTTGCCGTCCATTACCGATAAAATAAAAAAAACATAATTATTGACAGAAAGCAGTTGTATCTGCAGAAGCAGTTTCACCATAAAGACGGTGGAACCTTTTTTTAAATCTATACTCTCTGATTTTTTGTTAGTGTGTATATCCACTAAACCAAATCCTTATATCTTTACCCTTGGGGTTCTTTCAACTTCCTTCACGTCCCGTGATCGGGTCATTGAACTGAAAAATCCTCTTCCCTTCCGAGCCATCGACTGGAACCTTTATGAAAACGTTGCATGAGAAGCTCTAATTTCATGCCTGTTTAACATTGTAAATTCCTCATCAGATTTTATGGTAGAAATTTGGAGTAAGAAGGACCTTATGCTCACAATACATTGGAGTTTCCCGATTCTTTCCGAATAGGCTCCAAAGCTGACCTGGTATTCCAAATAAGACTTTATGACACCCTTGCATAAGTTCTACTCTACAGTATGTTATTGACTTGTACCTTTATGGCATTTATTATTGAGGTCTCTTTTAGCATAATACAGTACGGGCTATTGAATCCATTATAAGAAAAGTCAATCCGGTATGTTACTCTAACATACTTCTCACAATATATCATGAAAATTCAAAAACCCTCGAGAACAGTAAGCTACGCCTTTTTGGGGGGTTGTAAATATAAAGGATTTCTTTTTTGAAATGGGTAACAGAGCATGAGAATTGTATATCTTATAAACCACAAGTTCTATGGTGTTGTATTTATTGATGTATCAGGTCAACAAACAGTTGGTTGAGGTTGCTATGAATTATATGGTAGATTTGATTCAAGACATTATTGCGTCTCTCTCTCTCTCTCTCTCTCTCTCTCTCTCTCTCTCTCTCTCTCTCTCTCTCTCTCTCTCTCCACAGCGTATTCCTATTCCTTGCATCAATGACGAAAAATTACTTATATTTAAAAGTTTAATCATATGAAGATACATCTAGAAATTATGAAAAATTATATTTATAAACCGTATTTCGTATTTACTTAATTACAGTCATTAAAGGGGATCAGTAAAATGCATTTAATGAAAACATATATCATACTGTCTACGAATTAGGTATATTCTGTGAATAATTAGCATTTATACAATGATTATCAGTGAATGATAATAGTGGAACAGTTTACTATTTTGATCTGCTAACAATTATGGTCTGATTGATTGTTAACATAAAATATTATGATAACAATATTATGATATTAATCATTCATATCAATATCTGGTGATAAGAATTTATGCTACTGATTCTTGATGTTTTCTTTTTCTGATAATAATAATAATAATAATAATAATAATAATAATAATAATAATAATAATAATAATAATAATAATGAACTAAGGAACCTCCGTAACGAGGCTATAATATTGATAATCAAAAGCCACAGTAATGTTAAAATATATTATTGTAAAATGGTGAAAATATACAAGGAGAGACTTTCGGATTCTGCTCCGTATCCCTCTTCAGTCCTACTGACGGTTAAACAATGGAGGGATTGTTACAACAGTGAAAAAAAAAATAATAACAACTGGTTCAAGGCGGATGGATCTAAGTGTTGGTCAGGTAATCCCTGTCCGGTTGTTTCTGTTGGCGAGACGGCTGGAACGGCGAAGTGGTTGTTCAGGTGATTCCAGCTGAGCAGACACTCCATCGGTGCCATGACTTGAAGCTGTAGTAACCTCAGTCATCTGGGATAAAAGAGAGGTGGGAGCAACATCAGGGGTCTCACAATCACCAGACACATGAGTCCTAAAATCATGGACAAAGTGGTCAATTATTAAAGAATTCGTAACACTATCTTCATCAGTGAAGGTTTTGTTCCCTTCAAATGCACACCCCTTTCTAATAGCAGCTCCTTCCACTAAGCGACGAACACCAACATCCCCACTCTTAAAAATGACAGAGGCACCATTCCAATTGATGTTGTGTCCTGGAACGAATGAATGTGAAACAAGAGCATTATTCATTGCATGGAGTTCATAGGCCCTACGATGTTCAGAAAGTCTTATATCCAAACCCCGCCCACTTTCTCTAAAGTATTTCTGAGGGCAATTGGCACAGGGAATTTGATAAACACCGGGTGTTTTCCTAATATCATTGTTGTTATTATTGCACACTAACCGATTTCTGATAGTATTTTTAAAATGGAAAGCAATTTTAATTTATTTTTGCTTACTATTTGCAAGATAGCAGGTATTTTCCAGTTTCGGATTGTAAGCTATGGATAAGTACTTCTTATTTTTGACCACATTAGGATTACATGCTACACTCATACCGTAATATATTCGTTTTGCTTTAGAGACGGCTCTTTCTATAATGTGAGTGGGATATTTCAGACCCTTAAAAACATTGAAGATATGCTCAAGCTCAAGCTCTAAAAGTTCGATATCACAAATACGAAGGGCTCTAAGACAAAAGTTGACAAAAATATTCGCTTTTACCCTCAATGAATGAAAGGAATAGAAATGAATGTACCCCTCCGCATTAGTACTTTTACGAAACACTGAAAATTTAAATCTGTTACTTACGTTATCTCTAATAACCAAAACATCCAAAAATGCAAGCTTATTATCTTCCTCCAGTTCAACAGTGAATTTTATAGAGGGTACAATGCTATTGGCACGGTCAACTAGTTCTTGTAGCCGTGCTTCATCTCCCTTGAAAAGAATAAAAATATCATCAACAAATCTGACCCAGACCAGTGGCTTAATGTGTGGATCACAATGTTCTAAAATACTCTTCTCCACGAACTCCATGCACAGATTGGACAATATGGGCGATAATTTTGAACCCATAGACACACCAAACAGTTGCTTATAACAAATATGGTTAAAGTAAAAAAGAATAGTAGATACGCACAATCTAACTAATGCCAAAAAAGCTTCTAATGGGATGGGGATGTGTAACTGTTTTTCTAAAATATTTCCCCTGAGGTTATCTAAAACATATTCCAAAGGAACATTGGTGAATAAAGCTGTGACGTCTAAACTAACCATTCTGCAGTCAGTGTCAAAATTGTTCCTTATTCTATCAATAAAATCGTAGGAATGGATCAAATGTGAGTCTGAAATTTTTCCGATAAAACCACCTAAAATCAAAGCTAGCCATTCTGCCAAATTGACTTGAAGGGAATTGCAAGTCACCACAATGGGTCTTACTGGACACCCAGGTTTGTGTACCGGCAGGGATTTGAACCCTCGTCCAGGATATCTGATTTCCAGTGACCATACAACTCAGTGGTATGGTCACTGGCATACAGATATCCTGGACGAGGGTTCAAATCCCCGCCGGTCAGTCTTTGGGCGGTTCCGCCTGGGGCTCTGATCCGAGGTCGTTAAGAGAATCCAGACTTTAATGTATTAATATATATGGTTTATTTGAAATATGAAAGAAACACGTTTGAATGTGCAAAAAATTTATCATATATATATATATATATATATATATATATATATATATATATATATATATATATATATAAATACACACACATATATATCTATCTATCTATCTATCTATCTATCTATCTATATATATATATATATATATATATATATATATATATATACATATATATATATATATATATATATATATATATATATATATATATATATATATATATATATATATATATCTATGTATGTGTGTATATATACATTTATATATGTGTATATCTATATATTCTTTTATATATTCTATATGATATATATATATATATATATATATATATATATATATATATATATATATATATATATATATATATATATATATATATATCTTCTAACTTATATGACATTTTTAAGGAAACCAGAATTACGTAGATTTAACCAATCAATATCTAAATTAAACTTCAATCACAAAATAAAGTTTATGTTATTCTTTACCAATATACAAAGCATGATATCCATTTCACAAATATAAATATTCATATCAGAAATGGTCGTATTGAAGCAAATCTTTGCACCATTGCAATATGAGAACCAAAGAGGCTGATGTTGATTTGAGGAGATTGGGAAATTAGCAGAAGGACACAGTAAACAGCAATGTAGGAATACATCGTGTAGCAATTCACCAAATTTTTTTGCATGGGTGTCAATGTTGAGTGCTAATAATAATAATAATAATAATAATAATAATAGTAATAATAATAATAATAATAATAATAATAATAATAATAATAATAATAATGTTTCGACTGTCCGCGCATAAACGTTATCTTTTCTTAAAGGAACCAATAAACGTTCGACGCTAGGAACCCCGTTATACTAAACCAGGAGAAGAGTTTAAAGTCCATGAAATCGACCGCCTCCCTCGGAGAGTTTAAACCTTGACATCAAAGGTTTAAATGCCTGGCGTCATTTAATTCACAATGTGGTCGTCTTTTAGGATTATATTTATTCGGTCTTAACCATGTTCTTTTCTTCGTTCTTTTCCTAAGTTTTTTTTTTTTTTTAAATTAGGTTTAAACATTGAAATACTTTGTGTTTGAATCCTTTGATAAGATATTATGGTTTTCAATAAGGTTTTTACTTGAATTATATAATTTTTTTTAATTATTTCTGAAATGCAAACCCCTACGTGTTCATTATTTATTCCAATACTTAAATTACAAGCTTCATTCCTATGTTTCCATAATTAGGAGATGAATTCATATAAAAATGTAAAAATTAAAACTGATTTTTAAATACACTGTCTATACATACTTAAAGTATTTATATAAATATGTATATATATATATATATATATATATATATATATATATATATATATATATATATATATATATATATATATATATATATATATATATATATATATATATATAGATAGATAGATAGATAGATAGAAAGATAGATATATTGATATAAATAAATATATAAATATAAATATATATATATATATATATATATATATATATATATATATATATATATAAATATATATATATATATATATATATAAATATATATATATATATATATATATAGATATATATATATATATATATATATATATATATATATATATATATATATATATATATATTTATATATATATATATATATATATATATATATATATATATATACATATATATATATCTATATATATATATATATATATATATATATATATATATATTATATATATATATATATATATATATACAGTTTATACATATATATATATATATATATATATATATATATATATATATATATGCATATATATATATATATATGTGTGTGTGCGTGTGTGTATGTCTCTGTCTGTGTGTATGTGCCTTTTTATGTGTGTGTAAAACTATCTTAAAAATATCTTACACCATGATCATAAAACGGTAATATAATGATTGAAATGCCCTGCTAATGAAAAACCATATCAACCAATTAAAATAATTCATAAAAACCTTATTAACATTGAAAAGATCAACACGAGACAGTAAAGACCATTCGGAGAAAATACAAGTTGACCGAAAGAGAAATAATTCCATCCCCTTTCAAAAGGCAAACATTAGTGTGTTCAAAGACCTGTTTTTATGAGGAAGTTTTAGGCCAGAGCAGGACGAGGCTTCCTTAGCAAATATGACCTGAAGAAACATCACCTTCTGCTCCGGCAGAAGGAACAATGTTAGGTCAACAGACACAGGCAACAGACAGTTATGTGTGCGCGCGCGTGTGTGTGTGTATGTGTGGTACGTATGTATGCGCGTGTGTTTATGTATTTGCGTGCTGTTACGTTTTTATCTTTCTTTAGATGAAGACGTACTTATTTCTATGTCTATACTGTATATACGTGTTGACACAGTCATGTGTATGAATTCCTGTGTGTAAATGATTTGCATATGTATGTATACACTCGAAACAATCTGCTCCATTGTACCTTTATTTGCTAATGTCATTGAATCTGTTGATGTTTACAAAGCCAAGGCAATATTTCCTTGATTGTGAAATGCGATTAGTGATTATATAACTCACATCATTGACCCTGAAATAATGCAAATACGAACTTCATTGTGTTAAAAGTAAGGCAAACATTATAGACAATTACTCTTATTATACTGGTAAGACAAAGCCCAATGTTGTTTGAGCAATAAATTTCTT
>NC_090758.1:52209865-52212365 GCF_036898095.1 Palaemon carinicauda | reverse complement strand
ATATATCTATCTATCTATCTATCTATCTATATATATATATATATATATATATATATATATATATATATATATATATATATATATATATATATATATATATATATATGTGTGTGTGTGTGTGTGTGTGTGTGTGTGTGTCTCATTAAAAATCATTGTTTTGTGGCCAAACGTTGAATTCTTTGTTGCTATCCTTCATTCTAGAAACTGAACTATTTTTTTTCTTGTACTTTATATTTCTGTTAAGTTCCTGCAATACTTCTCATCTGGAATAATTAATTAACTTTTAACAGCCATGTTTCACGAAAAGTCAGCTGTTTCATAAAAAAACCATACAATCAATAACTTGAAATAACTATATACGGGTTTGCTGTTCATGGAGATATTATGTTAATATCAAATTTGATTTTCATTAATATAAACTTTTCAAATGATTGATTATTGGAAGCGAGAAGATCTCACGTTAATTAAGAGCTTGAATGGAGAAGTATTTTTTTAACACTATTATTATTTCTCCCTAATTAAATTATTATTTCTCCCTAATCAAATTAAGAGAGAGAGAGAGAGAGAGAGAGAGAGAGAGAGAGAGAGAGAGAGAGAGAGAGAGAGAGAGAGAGAGAGAGAGAGAGAGAGAATAATATCAAAACCTCTATCACACCTAATCACGAATGCCACAGGATGGCTGCGGATATAGCGATTATCAACAAGGAACTTTGAGGTGCTGTTTCTGTATTAGTCCCTGCTGGGTTGTTGTGGTTGTTGTGGTTGTTGTTGTTCTATATGACGCTGTGTAGACTTAATTTAATGCAGGTTCGTATATGTAATAGTGAATATTAATTACTTAACGAATGTCATTCACACCTGGTATCTCCATGAACAACATCTTTGGACAGGTGAGTAATTAAGGTCATAATTGGTAGACAATTGTGTTTTGAATTGTTAGTTTTTTTTATTAATGGAACAATAAAGGTTGAATTAAGTAGTAGTGGCAAAGAAACAATAATTCCAATTACTTATTTAGTTTACAAAAATAGAAGATATTTTCTGATTATGGTATATGATCTCACAGACATTATTAATCGAGACTTGAAAAGGAATACCATCATCGATTGAAATTGGTTTGATATTAAGAGACGGAAAATGGATTTTGAATTGATATGGTAGTATGTAAAAAAAAGTACACATCTAATCATGATACTAATAGACGTAGACAAATATATACTTTAACCTATGATTGAAATAAAAAATAGAAAATATACAAAATTAAGGATTCCTAATACAGCTTAACTTTATGTATGTATTTGTTTATGTATCTATGTATCATACCATTTTAATATATGTTATTCGAAAACTTCCCAATATTTTCCTAAATTCAACGACTATCGTACCTTTATTGAAAAGTTTCTGGTGACACAAGATCTCATTTTCTTTTTGAACGCTTTGCAGGGAGTATAAATATCATGGCAATTTCCCTTCAGTAAATAATTTTCACACTTCCTTCAATATTCCAACTTTGTCTCCTCAAGTTATGGTATATATGTGCATTTAAGCAACGTCAAATTAGGTAAATGGTAATATATATCAGTGATATAATGAGTTGTCAATATTAAATTTCTAAAAGCTAAGCCTTATCGAAATGAGATAAATAGAAAAAGAATATATCTAATGTTATTATCATATAATCTCAGATTATGCAACAAACCAAAATGAACGATTCGTGACAACACAAAAAAACACAATTTTCTTTACAGTGAACGAACCCCACAAACAAGAAAGCGTGTCAAGTGAATCCTTTGCGTCAATACCATTATAGATATCCTTTGGGATGGAAAGGAGTGTTTGTGGAAGGATGAGGATTTGAGAGAGCTTGCAATATCCTGCAGATGATGAAATGCAACGAGATCCTTTTGATATGATATCCTCCGAAATAAAAAAAAGACCTTTGGGGATAAAAGTAATGGAAACATGGGAAATTGGATAAGAGACAGCAAAGGCTTAGTAATAGATATGGTTCAGAATATAACATATATTTTCAATGTATTATTATTATTGTTATTATTATTGTTATTATTATTATTATTACTATTATTATTATTATTATTATAATTATTATTATTATTATCCTTCAAAACATTTTTTTTTTAATTTCTATTCTTTTCATCTCTTTTATTTAACAGAGAGAATTAATATTAAAAAAAATCTCCCCTTACATTTATAACCCTGTAAAAAATATATTTCAATTTCTATTTTATTAAAATTGAACAACACAACTGGAAAAAAAAAAAACGATTTATAAGATTATTAAGAACAAACAAATTAAAGTAAAGTACGAGAAATAATAAACAAGAACCAAATTCCATAACATTTTACCAAAGATGAAATTAACAGATTTCTTTTCATTCCTTCAAAAGCAAACATTTGAGAGATAAAAGAAACAAGATAAAAATAGAGATGATGGGAATGTTTACACTTAAGGTCCACTATGTTCGAGTCTCAATGGAAA
>NC_090758.1:52202365-52207365 GCF_036898095.1 Palaemon carinicauda | reverse complement strand
AAAGCAAACGATAACAGAAGCTTTGTTATGCTATGTCCACTGTCAAAGTTTACCTATCTTGAGAGAGACGATGTACCAAAGTCTGGAAAATATCTCTTTTTTTTCTTTTCTTTTTTAATTCTTTAGTTGTGAAAGACATAGACGGGCCATGACAGCTGTTATTCCTAATCTTTATCCAAAAACTTTCTGACTTATTTCAATCGATGTACCTTAACCCAGTTTCACTCGTGGCTGGACATTGTCGGAGATATCCTTCGTCCGGAGAGGTTGAGTTGAACTGGTTAAACGTGATTTAATAGTAAATCTATGATTAGGATGAATGGTACAGGGTTAAAACTTTAAAAATATAGTGAATAATTCCATGTGTAATCCAGGTTTGTTGCTTGGTTCCAATACTAAGGTTGCGTTCATTGCCCATACATTGCTCCTTCTATTGTCAACACCAATTAATTTTCCTTTTACTAATACAGGTATTATTATTATGAGTACCGTTATTACCAACCCTTCTAGTTCTATCTTAATAGAAACAATTATTAGTTGATGTTATATCAAAGTCATCGTAAGTAAAATATGGTAAAAAATACAATTGTATGCGTACTCACATGCATAGTAACGGGCATCAGATTCCCGTATACAGCTGAGCACGGCTGTAAAGGCACCGTGAAGGAATGTCACCCTTGATTTTTTGCTTCTTATGTTTGATGGCTTATAGCAGCAGGTAGACAGCAGACAGTCGGCAGAAAATTGGAAAATTTAGCTACGGGTGCCACCTGGCTACTGCGAACAGCTGCATAGAGTTTTGCATGGCGCCAAAATCGTATAAAAGGGTTTGCTGAATTTAACATTTCATCCTCTGGACTTTTGCCTTTGCACCCTACACACCGAAACAGATCCAGTTAGTGATGGATGGATATCTACAGAAATGGATTCTGCTACATCGCCAGCAAAATTATGATCTTATTGCAGCATATCTCCTAGACTCTGAGGACGACGAAGAGGAAAGAGAAGAGTCTCCACTAAAAGCAACAGAACAAATATGACTTTCCTTGTAATCCCCTTCTAAACATTTCCTTATATTTTTAACTCATATCTTTCCATGTGAAACCTTGCTGACAAGGAAACCTAATCTGCGGCAATATCATCTGACAGTAGAACTATGACTTGAAGATATTCAAGCTTTTATAAAGTATATCAGGGTGAGTCCCGATTTATTATGAGAACTCCTGCACAGGATCTAACATAGTATAACAAAGCAGGATAAAAACTATAGACAGTTTCTGTCACTTGCATTGAAGTCAGCCATCTTCCCCTATTACTTGGCAACATGATCAGCTACAAGACTCTACACTTCAGACTAGGTTAAACCACCATAGCTATAAATTTTCCTAAGGTCTATCAACTATCATCTATGAGCTTGCTGAAAAATTAATTGCTCAAGAACCCCAGAATGTTGGAAGGAAATAGCAGACTTGTTTTACACAAAAATGGAATTTGTGTCACTATTTTGGAGCCATAAACCTCCTAAAATCGTCAGTTTCTTCTTCAATTACAAGAATATTTCCTCAATTGTTCTGGATTCAGTTGATCACAATTATAGATTTCTCAATATTGACATTGGACACACTGATAGCCCTTCAGATGCAGCGGTTTTTGCGTCTACACCTCTAAAGCAAGCCATTGAGGAAGACACTTTGCACTCTACAGAACCTGAATCTTTTCCTAATAATGAGGATGCTACCCACAGTCCATTCTACTTTGAGGGAAATAAGGCCTTTGACCTGCACACAGGGTTGATGAAACCTTTACCACTTGGTAACATGTCCAATAAACAAAGAATTGACAATTACAGGATTTCACTTTCATTAGGACTGTAACCACTTTCACGGTGTATGAAATGCTCAACTTATAAGATAAAATAGCCTCCCTTATATGACCATCTGGGGGGATTTCAAATACTGTTTTATTCCAAATAAAGTTAGTTCATATCTTTATAAAGCACGTCACAGTATAAACAATTTATTTGAAACATACGTGAATACATAACAGATACGGATAAAACATTGAGTCCCCCCCTAAAAAGAAAAAAAAAAGAAAACGATGTGAAAACTCATTATACATAAATGAACTTGAAAATTAGAAAGATTGTTCACAGTTTAATCAAACGAAAAACATATTGATCAAGAATTCATTAACGTATCTGATATTTGGCGAGACTGTGACATAGCAGAGATATATTATGTCATATACATTTGTAAAATGATTTTCTAGTTCATTATTGCCAGTAATTAGACTTCAATTACATTCTGAGATCGGTAATAGATTTCCTTTCATATCTGAGTATTAAATCGGAGTTTCTTCACATTTACATATGTTTAATTTTCTATTAAGGTATAAATGGATGTTCACCAATAATACATTTGTAATTTTCTCATTCATACATCATACAAAATTGATGGAATTGATGACTCATATGTATGAGATATGCCTCTCCCAGCATTACAGCATCCATCTGAGTTATGCCATCTATATGTATGCAGTTCAATGTTGGGCTTTGTGAAAATCATATATCAAATAATTATATATATATATATATATATATATATATATATATATATATATATATATATATATACATATGTGTGTGTATATATATATGTGTGTATATATATATATATATATATATATATATATATATATATATATATATATATATATATACATATATATATATATATATATATATATATATTATATATATATATATATGTATGTATTATATATATATATATATATATATATATATGTATATATATATATATGTATATATATATATATATATATATATATATATATATATATATATATATATATATAATATATATATATATATATATATATATATATATATATACAGAGAGAGAGAGAGAGAGAGAGAGAGAGAGAGAGAGAGAGAGAGAGAGAGAGAGAGAGAGAGAGACTTGGATAAAGACAGCCTCAGGCTATGTTATATAACCAATAGTTTTCTATAATGTCAAAATTATAGGTTGTATTTCGAATGTTGTAAATATGATAAGGAACTTTTTATAGAGGATTAATATCTATAATAATTATGCCTGTAAATATCTTACAATGTTTATGATATTAACATAAATAGATTTTGGTTAATATTCCTTTTTGTTTTTTGTTTTTAAATGATTGTTTCAACTATATGCTTGCAGAATATTATAATCTGTTCTGTACATATTAGTAATACATATTAACTGTACTTTACATATAATTAAAATGATATTATCGAAATCAAGAATCTTAATGCCATAATTAAAAAAACTTAATCATGAAATTATGTTTCAATTATCATACGCTTCACGAAGTTGGAACAGAACCCGAGTCTTTCTACCCAGTTGTCAATAGATGGCAGCACATTTCCTTTGTTCCATTCATTGGAATGATTCTATTCCTTAAAAAGGGAGGATAGATGCATAATTATATAAAAGATGTGGAGCAAAAATAAATAATATTCAGTTCCGATCATTTTAGGCTACTTTCTGAAAAAAAAAAAAATACGTCATGGTAGATTCCAGATCGCAAGGATTACACATTCTGTATGTTTATATTCCGGGCCAATAGATGGCGATAGCAAAAGAGTACCAAAATGTTAATTACCCCACTATCCACTCATTATGATTTGAATTACTTGACTTCTAGTCAAAATTTCCCTAAAAACAGACAAAATTGAGCTTGTGCTTACTTATAGTATGAAAAAAAACCAAATTCTCTTTGAAAAATTGCAAAGTTAACAATAAATGACACACATATTTCTTCAATAAACAATCGATGATTCAATTATCTATGGAAGGGGGGGGGGCGAGTGTGGGAGCTGCGGGCAGGGGTTTGCCAGAGAATGCCACATGTACTGAAATCAGTGAGATAATTAAATAATTAAACTGTTATTTGGTGTAATCTTAATTACATTTTTATGGAATCAGAGGACAATTAATATGCTTCATGGTATAACAAGCATTGTTAGTAAGAACTGCGTAAAATAATAAGATTATTCTAATATGAAAGACATGATAACTGAGACCCCCCTCTAGCTCCCTCTCTTATATCGTAAAGAGGTTCATTTCATCGCCAATAGATGGCATCAGAGGTACCTTAACCAAACTTAACTAGTCAATTATTTGAAGACCACGAGGATACAGGAAAAAAAAAAACTGAAAAAAAAGGTATGTTCAGAAGGTAGAGGCTAGAGAATTGATAAATTATCTATCGATCGTTTTTTTATTATAAATGTTTTGTTTTATCAAAAAATTTTATGAATTTTTCATATACTATAGAAAACAACACGAGTTTACTTATAGAAGTCTTTAAGATTTTATTTCTTCATTAGATGATATGGTTAATAAGTCATGACAATGTACAAATAACGCGGATAACAATCATCAGCATAGTTAAGGTGGGTGGGACGAGCTTGGGACAGCTCTGCCAAAATGAATTGCCTTTGGTGAAGAATAATAATATTCAATACACATTAAAAAAACTTAATGAGTACTAGTTATATGCTAAAAGGTGTATAACTAAGGTGTAATTTGGTGGTCCTATCATCATCGTAATCAATATAAACAAATCGAATATAGAAAAAGAAAATTACCATATTTCTGTCTTCGACAATGTCTGACTGGCTGTGCTGCGTTACCTACCTGCAAATTTTTGTGTTGATAAGGTTGTTCCAGAGAGTGAATTGGTTATATAACAAACCTTATCATCATTTCCTTGGGAAATATGGTCTATGCTTTTCAGTAAAGCTGTTTCTTAGTTAGATACAGGTTAAAATAAGCCCTTAAGTACATACCTTAGACAATAGTGTATTGCTTTTTTAAATTCTGAAATGTATATCCTACCCACAAAGTTGATGGAAATGTTAAGAGATAATACCTTCTTATTAGATCTTGTGAGATAAAAGATGTTTAGTAGATGTTTAAAAGTGGAAAGTTGATGGT
>NC_090758.1:52192365-52197365 GCF_036898095.1 Palaemon carinicauda | reverse complement strand
AGGATTTATTACTTTTTTTTTTTTTTTTAAATTACCCCTTGGAAGAATCCATAACGCATGGATTACTGAGTTCTACACATTATTTATTTTCATGACCAATAGATGGTGTTAGCATTGTAGTACCAAATTGCTTATTTCCCCACTAGCCACAAATTTTAAATTGTATTACTTTATTTCTAGGCTGAAGTTTTCTATAAAATAGACTCACTTGAACTTGTTTTTCATGTAGTATATATAGAACTAATTCTCCATTGGAAATTGCAAAAATCACAATAAATGTCAGATAAATTTTTTCAACAAACAATCGTTAGTTTCAATTATCTATTGGGGCTGGGGTTCGGAGCTTGGGGTTGCCAGAAAAATATTACATGTAATGAAATCAGTGAAATAATCAAGTAATTAAACATTTATTTGATGTAAATTCAGTTACCTTTTATGGACCATGAAAATAAAAAATACATTTCATGGTATAATATGCATTCTTGGTAAGATCTACGTAAAATATCAAGAGTATTACATTCCGAAAGGCATAATAACCCAGACCCCCTCCATCACCCGCTCTCAAATCGTAGCGAGTTTTACTTTATCGCCAATAGATGGCATCAGAGGCGTCTTTGCGCAACTAATGTAGTCAATTATTTGACGACCACGAGAGTCAATAGAGAAAAGTATTTTAGGAAGGTAGAGGCTATGGAATTTGTAAATTGTCCGACTATAGTTTTCTTCATTATAAATGGATATTTTTATCAGAAAATTGTGTGAATTTTTCATATAATATTTGAAGAAACCCGAGTTTACTTATAAAAGTGTTTAGGATTTCATTTCTTCATTAGATCATATGGATAATAAGTCATGACAATGAACAAATTACTCGGGTAACAATCATCAGCATGGTTAAGGTTGGTGGGCCGAGTTTGGGACAGCGCTGCCTAATTGAATTTCCTTAAGTGGAGAATAACATTAATCATCACAGATTCAAACAATTTAATGAAAACCCGTTATATGTCAAAAGGTGTATGAGTACGGTGTAATTTGATATTATTATCATCAGCGTAATCAACATTAACAAATCGAATCACGAAATGGAAAACTGTCATATTTCTGTGCCTTCGCCAACGTCTATCGACTGTGCTGCGTCGCCTTCCTGCGAATTTGTATTTGTTGATAAGGGCGTTCCTGGGTGTAAATTACTTATGAGATAAACCTTATCATCATTTCCTTAGGGAATTAATGTATATCAGTATATCTGTTCTTGGTTTAATATGGGTGAAAAGAAGCCCTTAAATACACATCATAAGCAATGGTGTATGTTTTTTATTTTATTCTGAAATGTAAACTCACAAAATGAATAATTTATTAACACGTTCAACATGTGGAATCTTAGCTTCATTGGAGAAAAAAAAAACAAGAAATATATCATATAGTAATTGATATCGAAATAGAGTGAATTTATGTTAAATGTAAACAAACAGTCACTTTGGCAAAGATTTTGAGACATTAAAGGTAATTTTAAATTAAAAATTAGTTGATGTGATTAAAAATGGTTGAAATAAAATTTTGGACATAAAATACTTTGAGATGTTGATTATGAAGACCATATGACCAAATGAAGATTCAAACATTTGCATATTCTGATTTTATCAAATAGATTTGATGTGTAATACGGAGATTAAAAAGATATTAATGCATCTGATCAGTTTAATCTATGATAATGCACACTACTTCCATTTTGCTATGACGATCCCTTAACAAAAATAATATATTATTGCAATGCATTTAGATAATTGTATTTCCCTTTGCTCGTTAAAATCATTGAGCGTCATTATTTTGTCGAATAAAAGTAACCTTTATTTTGAATGGGTAACTAAAGCAGATGTCCATGAGTTAAGACAGGATCTAAAAACAACCCTTTGTGTAATTAACTAGCAAATTAAACACGTAACTAATTGAATGTCAAAATATGTATCATTAAATTAAATATACCACAAGACTTCCAACCCATGCCAATGATTTACACTGGCATAATATTCCAGTAAAAAAATGAGTAATTAGATAAATAAATGAATAAATAGTGAATAAATGAATAGATAAGTATTGAAAATTATCAACCAAAAGGAGGAAAAATATAAAACCTGAAATGAATTTATTTTGGTTAAATTCTAGCAAATGTCAATTACTTTGATTCTGCATCAATTGACAGGAGAGAAAATTTTATCAGAAACATTAAAAACTGCCAAAATAATTTTGATTTTTATCAGATATAATGAGAACCACAAAAACAGATTTGGATAGGTTAGGATCAAATGAATGATATCTCAATATTACATTGTAATGAAGTTGAAAAAAAAAAAAATAAAATGGAATAAAAATTTCATTGATCGATCCTTTTATCTAAAGGCCCAGGAAAATAATAATAATAATAATAATAATAATAATAATAATAATAATAATAATAATAATAATAATAATAATAATAGTAATAATAATAATAATAATAATAATAATTACATACTTTATAAAACTACCACTACCACTACTAATGATAATAATAATGATAAAATAGTAGTGATAGTAGTTTTAGTAGTAGTAGTAGAAGTAGTAGTAGTAGTTTATGAACGATAACAGCAAAATTTGATTAGATTATCTTTGAATCATTATTTTCATAAAACGTTATTAATATAAAGTTTATAAACAGTTAATGGTGTATTTGGCTCATAGTTTTTTTTTATCTATTTATTTAAAACATCTCTCACTAATTCCTGCATCTTAATATATATGTTTTTTTTTTTTTTTTTTGGGGGGGGGGGGGCGAAATAGAACTGGGTATCGGGAAACATAAAATTAAATAAACAATAATAAAAAATCGTAAGCAAAAAATTCAATAAAAGCTAATTTTAGTTTTGGAGTTTCAGAGACAATATTGACTCCGAACCTAAAAGATACGAAAGATGTTTCTAAAGGTTATTATCAATAGGTTTCAAATGTGTATTTTTCTATATAGAAATAAGATCATAAGGATTTAATTCCTAGAATTAAAAACTGTGCCTAAACAAATAAGCAATTTACAATAGTTTATATTTCTGTCATTTCATCTTATTTTGTATCAGTTGTGACAAAAGTGTTTTTTTTTTTTGTGATTAATCAGTGTCAGCCAGTCCTAGAATTGATTTTTTGTGTGAATTCAACATTGTAAAATTATGAATTGAAAATGAAAATTTAAAAACATTAAGAGTCGAATGATTCAGAAAGATAAGGACTATAAAAACACATCAGAATAATTTGAATATTACTATGTGAGAAAGAGAAAACGGTTATGGAACTCATAATGAAGGATGTTTACTATCAAGTAAGAAAATAATATATAACAAGGAGTTGAAATTTTGATGGAAATACTTCAAGTAATTCATCGCAATCCTGAAAACTTTACTGTCTTCAAGCAAGAGGTAGATTACCAAATTATGCAAATAATGTCTATTGGTTTCAACATTGCAAAGTGTTTTAAGCATGACTTATATTCTCGAGTTGCAGTGCTTATTGAGTTTACAGAAATTGCCTTGTGCCTATGAGAGAGAGAGAGAGAGAGAGAGAGAGAGAGAGAGAGAGAGAGAGAGAGAGGTCGTATACGTTGCTTACAAAATTTGGTCTTAAAATCCATTTCGAAAAGTTACAGCATTAGCAAAAAATTTGTAAAAGTACGTCCGAGATTTCTTTTCCAAATCTAGCTTGACCCAGTTTTGAATAAAGAGGGTAATTCAATAGAAGTTGTTCATTTTCCCTATCACTCACTCACTCCACTGGCTGCGGGCCTCCATGGCTCTTTGCCGCCGCTACAAGAAGCTTCCAACGACCACGGTCCTGCGCAAAATCCCACCAATCCCCCGGATCATCCACTCCAAGCTTTGTCATGTCCCTTTTTATATTATCAGACCATCTCATACGGGGTCTTCCTGGAGGTCGTCTGCCCTCTGGTTGTCCTCTAGTAATCTGGCTTATCAGTCTATCCTCATCGGTCCTGGCCACATGTCCTGCCCACCTCAGTCTCTGTGCCATAATTGTGCTTGTTATCAGGGGTACTTCTGTCATTTCTCTCAGTTCATTGTTATGCCTTCTTCTCCATTGCCCCATCTCCACATCAAAGACCGGTCCACATATCCTTCTCAAGATTCCGTTTTCAAACACTTCCAACCTTCGTTCCAGATCCCTTGTCAGCCTCCAAGTTTCACAGCCATACGTTAACACGGTCTAATAATAGTTGTATAGGTGTTCACCTTTGTTCTCCTTGATAAGATATGCTGTTGAGAACTTTGGCTAAAGCCCAACCACATCTGGCTGCCGCTGCTATTCTTAATTTGACCTCTTCCTCTACTCTATTTTCAACTGTAACTGTTGAGCCAAGGTATTTGAAACTCTCAACAGCTTCCAACTCCATGTTTCCACACCTGATGTTACCCAGTATCCTCTCTTGCCTTGAAACTTTCAAGATTTTGGTTTTAGACTCATTTATTTCCAGGCCAACTCGATTTGCAACTTCTCTAAAAATTCTTATTTTTTCTATCAATTTCTTGGATACTTTCACCACAAAAGTCAATATCATCAGCATAAGCTAATCTATGCACACATAGTACCCCCAAGGTGTACTCCATTACCCTGTGGTGTTTGTCTCATGACCCATTCCAGCACTAGGTTAAAAAGAATCGTAGACAGTGCACATCCTTGCTTTAAACCACTATCAACTTCAAAGGGATCTGTTACTTCCCCTCCAATCCGTACTCTGCCTCTCATATTTCTATAACACATTTTTATTAGGCGTATAAGTTTCTCTGGTATTCTGAACTCTCTAAGTATTCTCCATAGCGCCTCTCGTTGGATACTGTCATATGCCTGTTTAAAATCTATAAAGGCATGCCAGGACTCTTTATCATATTCCCAGTACTTCTCCAGGATCTGCCTTACAATAAATATTTGGTCTATGGTTGATCTAGACGCTCTAAACCCTGCTT
>NC_090758.1:52179865-52187365 GCF_036898095.1 Palaemon carinicauda | reverse complement strand
ATTAAAGATTAATGAAAGCTGCAATAACAAAGGCCTCAAAAAAGCAATTCTAGTCGAATATTTTTGGTTATATGTATACTAGATTTATCAATATTTGTCAATATTATATTTCATATTTTATGACCTATGAAAAAGTTTCTTTTGACATATGAAAAGTTAATGATAACATGAAAACATAATGATTTGTAACTCAAAAATGTCCTTGTATTCTAGAAAAAGAGCTTTCCTCGTCTCCAGCTTAGCTTATTGCGTAATATAGACCCCCGTGAATGATCAAGAATGCATCATGAACTTTAAAGAAAACGGGACCAGGTTAGAAATGAATGTGTGACGCATTAGGAGAGACTTATGTAGAGGTAACACCAGCTCCTATGGAGACTTTTTTTTTTTTTTGTAATACTTGTGACGAAGGCTACGCTTTATAATCATACTATATTCAAGAAGAATACGATACGTTAGAAGATCGAATATCGTCAGAAGCTATGTTTCTGATAATCATCTTTTACGTTTGAAGCTGTGTCCTGGAAGATGTAGCGAGGATCTGGAATCCGTTGTTTCTAGTCGTCATCTGAACCTCTTAAGCTTCCATTATTTTAACTAGCATTAAGAAAAAAAAGTACTGTGAAAGAGCTTGTATATCACCTTATTCAGCAAAGCTGTACTAGTCAGGGCCACTATACTAATTAGGTTTGCTGTTAGAGATGAGACTAAAATCTCCCAACAATACCAAGTTGCACTGGCCAAACCCCAGATATTTCCCCTAATCTTGGAAGATATTGAAAGAAAACTTTCTTAAGCTATAGTTATTGACATGTTCTCTGGCAATTATATTCTCTCGCAGTTAATGTTTTGCTATTTTTCATGTTAAACCGAAGTACATTTTGACATAGCTAAACTTGATATTACTATCTGGATCTCACCCATATTGAATCGCCATATATTGGATCGTGTGAGAAAAGAGTTTTGAATCTCCACTGAACTTTGAATCCCATTGAAGGTATATTGAATCGAGCAGCGGTGCCTATGGGGATACAATGTTATTGAATTACTCTGAAAATCTTATTGGGATTTCTATTTTTCGTTCTTTATTCTAGTGTAAAAAACACACACATAAACACACAAAAAACACGTATCACCTAATGTTAGCGGTGGTATTTTACTTCTATATACATTTAAGATAGATTTTCTAACTTTGTAAAAAAAATGATATATAAACTACTTCAGTTTTCAAGACTTTCCAACGGTCATTAAAAGCACCTATAAAGACTAGAGAAAATTTACTGATAATTTCCAGCAATAAAATATTTCCTGACACCATTTTTGTTCGCTGTTAAGTGCAAGCATATCTATGAGTTTCTTTAAGAGAGAGAGAGAGAGAGAGAGAGAGAGAGAGAGAGAGAGAGAGACTTCATTATGCTTCGTTCACTATCAAACTTCAACTGACCCAAGATATATGAAACAACAGTAAAAGAAAAGTCTGAGAAAAATTGCTAATTACCCTCACCTTTCCCTCATTATAATTTCTATTACTTTATTTCTGTATATAAAAAAAAAATCTATAAAACAAACATAAGCGAACTTGTGGTTCAATGTCATCTGAGCACAACTAAATTCTCCTCAAGAAATTGCAAAAATCACAATAAATGGCAGACATATTTCCTCAGCCAATAATCATTAGTTCAATTACATTAGGGGGTCAGGGTGGGTTTGGGAGTGCGCTATCAGTGTGAAATTCAAGTAATCAAACAGTTATTTGATCTAATTTATAATTACCTTTTGATAATACATGAATGTATTTAATATGTTTTATGGTATAGCATTCATTGTTAGTAAGAACTAAGTAGAATAACAAGATCATACATTATAAATGGCAAAATAACTCAAACACCCTTTTAGCTCCTTCCCTTAAATCGTAACAAGTTTTACTTTACCGCCAATATTATTATTATTGTTATTATTATTATTACTAGCCAAGCTACAGCCCTAGTTGGGAAAGTAAGATGCTATAAGCCCAAGGGCTCAAACAGGGAAAAATAGCCCAGTGAGGAGAGGAAATAAGGAAATAAATAGATGATAAGAATAAATTAATAATAAATCATTCTAGAAACAGTAACAACGTCAGAACAGATATGTCCTATAAAAACTATGACCAACGTCAAAAACAGATATGTCATATATAAACTATAAAAAGACTCATGTCAGCCTGGTCAACATAATAACACTTGCTCCAAATTTGAACTTTTGAAATTCTACTGATTCAACTACCTGATTAGGAAGATCATTCCACAACTTGGTAACAGTTGGAATAAAACTTCTAGAATACTGTGTAGTATTGAGCCTCATGATGGAGAAGGCCTGGCTATTAGAATTAACTGCCTGCCTAGTATTACGAACAGGATAGAATTGTCCAGGGAGATCTGAATGTAAAGGATGGTCAGAGTTATGAAAAATCTTATGCAACATGCATAATGAACTAATTGAACGACGGTGCAAAGATTAATATCTAGATCAGGAATAAGAAATTTAATAGACCGTAAGTTTCTGTCCAACAAATTAAGATGAGAATCAGCAGCTGAACACCAGACAGGAAAACAATACTCAAAACACGGTAGAATGGAAGAATTAAAACACTTCTTCAGAATAGATTGATCAATCGAAATTCTTGTAAGACTTTCTCAATAAGCCAATTTTTTTTTCAATTGAAGAAGACACAGACCTAATGTGTTTCTCAAAAGTAAATCTGCTGTCGAGAATCACACCTAAAATTTTAAAAGATTCTTACAAATTTGAAGAAACATTATCAATACTGAGATCCTTATGTTGAGGAGCTACCGTCCTTGACCTACTTACAATCAAACTTTGAGTTTTGTTAGCAATTAACTTCAAACCCCATAATTTGCACCATGCACTATTTCAGCTAAATCTCTATTAAAGGATTCACCAACCCCAGATCTACATTCAGGGGATGGAATTGATGCAAAGAGAGTAGCATCATCTGCATATGCAACAAGCTTGTTTTCTAGGCCAAACCATATGTCATGTGTATATAGTATGAAAAGTAATGGGCCAAGAACACTACCCTGTGGAACACCAGATATCATATTCCTATACTCCCTATGGTGCCCGTCAACAACAACTCCTTGAGTTATATTACTTAAAAAATCAATAACAATGCTAAGAAACGACCCACCTACTCCCAACTGTTTCAGTTTGAAAACAAGGGCCTCATGATTAACACGGTCAAAGGCATTACTAAAATCAAGGCCAATCATACAAACTTCCTGACCACAATGAAAAGATTTTTGTAAAGCATTGGAGATTGTAAGAAGGGCATCACATGCTCCAAGGACTTCACGAAAACCAAATTGCAAACTAGGGTGTAGATGATTAACTTCAGCAAACCTATTAAGACGTTTTGCAAGAAGACGTTCAAAACTTTAGATTATATGGGAGTTATGGTAATTGGGCAGTAATCAGTGGGACTTGAGCTACCACAAACACATTTACATAGAGGAGTAACATTACCAATTCTCCAGCAAGTGCTAAAAGCTCCTCTTCTTGCTAACTTGCGCAAAATAACAGATAACTTTACAGCTAAGAAATCTGCTGTCTTTATAAAACAACAAAGGAAAATACCATTTTGGTCTACACCTCCATAAGCATCAAGGTCCATCAACAGAGCTTTAATCTCACGAGATCGAAAAGCTAAACTAGTTAGTTTAGCCTCAGGAAAACAGGAATGAGGAAGTTCAAGTTTTTCATTACTCTATTACTGTCAAAAACATCAGCCAAAAGGGTATGCCTTTTCCTTTGGACAGTGAGTGACTGAGCCATCTGGTTTAATTAAAGGAGGAACTGTTGTATCTACACAAAAGAGTGCAGATTTAAGGGTAGACCATCATTTATGTTCCTGAGTTGTACCAGAAAGGGTTTCTTTATATGGTTAAATATAAACTAGTGATTATAGGAATGTGATATCCGGTGTTCCACAGGGTAGTGTTCTTGGCCCAGCTACTTTTCATACTATATACACATGACATGTGGTTTGGCCTTGAAAACAAGCTTGTTGCATATGCAGATGATGCTACTCTCTTTGCATCAATTCCATCCCCTGAATGTAGATCTAGGGTTGGTGAATCCCTTAATAGAGATTTAGCTAGAATTAGTGCATGGTGCAAATTATGGGGTATGAAGTTGAATCCTAACAAAACTCAAAGTATGATTGTAAGTAGGTCAAGGACGGTGGCTCCTCAACATCCGGATCTCAGTATTGATAATGTTTCTTTAAATATGTATGACTCTTTTCAAAATTTTAGGTGTGATTCTCGACAGTAAATTTACTTTTGAGAAACATATAAGGTCTGTGTCTTCTTCAATTGCACAAAAAATAGGCTTATTGAGAAAGTCTTTCAGATTTTCGGTGATCAATCTATTCTGAAGAAGTGTTTTAATTCTTTCATTCTACCTTGTTTTGAGTATTGTTCTCCTGTCTGGTCTTCAGCTGCTGATTCTCATCTTAATTTGTTGGACAGAAACTTACGGTCGATTAAATTTCTTATTCCTGATCTAGATATTAATCTCTGGCACCGTCGTTCAATTAGTTCATTATGCATGTTTGCATAAGATTTTTCATAAACTCTGACCATCCTTTACATTCAGATCTCCCTGGACAATTCTATCCTGTTCGTAATACTAGGCAGGCAGTTAATTCTAATAGCCAGGCCTTCTTCATCACGAGACTCAATACTACGCAGTATTCTAGAAGTTTTATTCCAGCTGTTACCAAGTTGTGGAATGATCTTCCTAATCGGGTGGTTGAATCAGTAGAACTTCAAAAGTTCAAAGTTGGAGCAAATGCTTTTTTGTTGACCAGAGCGGACATGAGTCTTTTTATAGTTTATTTATAACATATTTGTTTTTTGATGTTGTTAATAGTTTATATATGACATGTCTGTTTTGACGTTGTTACTTGTTTTAGAATGATTTATTGTTAATTTGTTCTCTTCATTTATTTATTTCCTTATTTCCTTTCCTCACTGGGCTATTTTTCCCTGTTGGAGCCCTGGGCTTATAGCATCTTGCTTTTCCAACTAGGGTTGTAGCTTGGATAGTAATAATAATAATAATAATAATACTCTTCAGTTGAGGCATAAACTCTCTAAGCAAAAAGCTTGAAGCTGAGTATAGTTGTTCCAGGTCAAATCTGATCTGTTACCCTTCCAAAGGTGATAGGCCTCCTGCTTCTCCAAATAAGCACGTCTACAGTCATCATTGAACCACGGTTTGTCCTTTACTCGGTACCATTAGCACACGAGAAGGGATGCTCCTATCAATTATGTTGACTAGATTCTCATTCAAAGGGACAACAGGATCTACACTATTATATAATTGTGACCAATTCAAGCACAAAAGATCATGCAAAATCCCATTCCAGTCTGCTTGGGATATAAATTTACAAGAGTATGATATATCAGGGACAGGCTTCTCAGTCTTCACTACTAATGAAATAAAGGCATGATCAGATGTCTCGACTGTAGAACCAACCTTACTAGTTATAACGCCAGGCGAGTCAGTGTATAGATGGCATCATAGTTACCTTGGCCAAACTAATGTAGTCAATTATTTGACGACCACGTGGGTCCAAAAAGAAAAGTGTGGTCAGAAGGTAGAGGCTTGAGAATTGGTAAATTGTCCAACTACAGTGTCCTTATTGTAAATGATATTTTTTCATAAAATCATGTGAATTTTTCATATACCATTAGAAGCAACAAGAGTTTACTTATAAAATTGTTCAGCATTTCATTTCTTAATTTTATCATTGAATAATAAGTCATATCTCTGTACAAATTGCTCATGTAACAATCAATCAGAATAGTTAAGTTGGTGGATGAGTTTTGGAGGCAGTGTTGCCAAATTCAGTTTCCTTGTGTGAAGAATAAAATTATTCATCATAGATTCAAACCACCTTATGAGCATTAGTAATATGCCAAAGGGTGTTTTGATTATTGTGTAATATTATATTTTTATCATCATCGTAATCAACATACAAATCGAATATTGAAAAAGAAAAGTGTCATATTTCTCTGTCTTCGCCAACGTCTAACTGACTGTACTGGTCATCTACATGCGAATTTGTGTTTGTAAATAAGAGCGTTACAGAGTGTAAATTAGTGATGAAATAAACCTTAGTAGTATTTCCTTAGTAATATATGCATGTCAGTAAAGCTGTTCCTTAGCTCGATATCTGTTAAAAAGAAACCCTTTTATACATAGAGTAAACTGGTGTTTTTTCTGGTATATAAACTCGCAAAAACATGGTATGGGTAATTTAAATTTCACTTTATTCCCTAACGCTGACTCAGGGCTGAGGACAGAATGTGTGATGTCACCGTGGTTATTTAACTTATATGTTGATGGAGTGGTGAGAGAGGTGAATGCTCGAGTGTTTGGACGAGGATTGAAACTGGTAGACGAAAAATGACCATGAATGAGAGATAAATCAGTTGTTGATTGCGAATGATACTGTACTGGTTGCAGACGCGGAAGAGAAGCTTGGTCGTTTAGTGACAGAATTCGGAAGCGTGTGTGAGAGAAGGAAGTTGGAAGTTAATGTGGGTAAGAAGTAAGGTTATGAGATTACTTGAGGAGGTGGATCAGTTTAAGTAATTGGGGTCTGTTGTTGCAGCAAATGGTGGAGTGGAAGCAGATGTAGGTCAGAGAGTAAATGAAGGATGCAAAGTGTTGGGGACAGTTAAGGGAATGATGAAAAATTGAGGGTTGGGCATGGATGTAAAGAGAGTTCTGTATGAGAAAGTGATTGTACCAACTGAGATGTATGGATCCAGAGTTTTGGGGAATGAAAGTGACGAAGAGACATAAATTGAATGTGTTTGAGATGAAGTGTCTAAGAAGTACGGCTGGTGTATCTCGAGCAGATAGGGTTAGGAAAAAAGTAGTGAGGGTGAGAACTAGTGTAAGAAATGAGTTAACAGCTAGAGTGGACATGAATGTGTTGAGGTGGTTTGGCCATGTTGAGAGTATGAAAAAATAGCTGCCTGGTAAAGAAGGTGATGAATGTAAGAGTTGATGGGAGAAGTACGGGATTCAGCATTATGAAGCTTCATCTTTTTTCATTTGTTTGATGTGCCTTGGTATATGTTTGTATGTATATATATATATATATATATATATATATATATATATATATATATATATATATATTATATATATATATATATATATTATAATATATATATATCTATATATATATATATATATATGTATATATATATATATATATATATATATATATATATATATATATATATATATTATATATATATATATATATATATATATATATATATTATTATATATATATATATATATATATATATATATATATAATATATATATATATATATATATATATATATAAATATATATATATGTGTATATATATATATATAATATATATATATATATATATATATATCTACA
>NC_090758.1:52164865-52174865 GCF_036898095.1 Palaemon carinicauda | reverse complement strand
TATAAAGGACCAACGTGAAAATCATCAACATAGTAGTGAGAGGTGGGACGAGGTTGGGATAGCGAAGCCAAATGGAATTTCCTTGAATAGAATATATCATTATTCATTACAGAGTCAAATCATTTAAGGAGTAATAATTTTAAGCCAAAGGTTGCATGACCATATTGTAATTTGATGTTCATATCATCAGGGTAATCAACATAAACAAATAGGATAATGAAAAAGCAAGACTGTCATATATCTGTTTCTTCGCCAACGTCTGCCTGACTGTCCTACGTCACCTACCTGCGAATTTGTGTTTCTTGATAAGGGCGTTCCAGGGTGTGAATTAGTAATAAAATAGACCTTATCATTTCCTTAGTAAACATATGAATGTCGTTAAGCTGTTCCTTGGTTCAATATACGTTAAGAGAAGCCCCTAAGTACCTATTGTAGGCAACAGTGTATGTTTTATTTCATTCTGAAATGTATACTCACAGAATGGATGGAAATACATAGAAATAATTACTTTTAACAAGACTTTTCAGATGAAGTTTGTTTACTAAAGGGTTGTACAGTGGAAAGCAGTTAGTGAAATTGAAAATGAGTGACTACATTTTTGTTGAGCTAGAGGAATTTTGAGAACCAGATAACAGGTGAAGATTTAAATTCACATATACTGATTTCATCAAAATTAGTTTGATGAGAAATAATGAGACTAAAATGATTTTAATGCAACTTATCAATTTAATGTTTGATAATGCTCACTGGTTCCATCACCTGAATGCATATAATATTGAAACGCATTTGATGAATGTATTTCCTTTTCTAACATTAGAAAGATAGAGGACAGTTATGGTTCGAATAAAACTATACATTCTTTTAATGGAGTCATTGAAGGTAATGTCTAAGATATAAGATAGGACTTGCAAGCAATCATTTTTGTAAGCAAGTAATAAAAAGAAGAAAGTAACAATCAGAATACCTAACTAATTATCATAGAAGTAAATTCACGACAAGTATTTTACCCCATGTTAAATGTATCATCATCATCATCATAATCATCATCATCATCATCATCATAAGCAGAAGCAGCAGTTAATAATTCACTGCAGAAAAAAAAGGCTTCAAACAAGTCTTTCCACTTGCGTCTGATTATGGTCTTTTTATGCCAGTCCACAACCGGAAACTTCCTTAGTTCATCAATCCATCGTCTTCTCTTCCTTCCCCTGCTTTTTTGGACATTTTTCGTGATCCACTCTGTTATTTTTAATGTCCATCATTCTTATTATATGTCTGGCCCATATCCATTTCCTTTTATTTACATATGTTGTTGGAATATCCTCTACTTTAGTTTGCTCGCGTATCTATGTTGCTCTTTTTTATTAAATTCTATATTCCTTTAAATGCTCTTTGAATTTTGAATAGCTCATGTTCTAAGGGTTTAGTAATGCTCCAAGTTTCTCATGCATAATTTAATATTAGCAGGACCATCTGATTAAATATTTTTCTTCTCAAAAAAATTATATTCTTGCCTAATCATCCACCCATGTAAATTCAAACTCAAAAGTAAACACTGATGATAATCGACCAAATGAAGATAAAACATAAAATACTGCTCAATATTTTGTTTGTTCCTCAGAAATATTGAAAGCGACCAAAACAGATTTTGATTTATATCAGAAACCGTGAAAACAACCCAAGAGATTTAGATTTTTATCTGACATAGAAAACAATGAGAAGAAATTTATATTTTTATCGGAGATATTGAAAACCAAAACAGATTTTTATCTTTGTTAGACCTATTGACGGTCAGCAAACCAACATTCTCTCTCTCTCTCTCTCTCTCTCTCTCTCTCTCTCTCTCTCTCTCTCTCTCTCTCCTCTCTCTCTCTCTCTCTTTCTGACAATATATTATATATATATATATATATATATATATATATATATATATATATATATATATATATATATATATAAATATATATATATATATATTTATATATATATCTATATATATATATATATATTTATATATATATATATATATATATATATATATATATAAATATATATATATATATATATAATATATATATATATATATATATATATATATATATATATATATATATAACGGATTTTGAAGCGAAGCGAAAAATCTATTTTTGGGTGAGGTAGACATGTCGTCCTGATGGAAGTTCCTTCATTAGTAGCTTCCTAGGTTATATTTGACTACAGTGATATATCCCAGAGAATTTACCAAAGGTGTCCAGAATTCTAACTCCTGGAGCGAATATCCAATTGGATATCGCGTAATCAGAGGACGTATTCTTGACATGTCTCATAGCTATCTACACTTCTAATAGCGTTTCCTCTTCGAGAGGGAAAAAGTGGCAAGAATATAGGAGAGTCATTAAAGAGACAAGGCTCTCGACGCTCCTACTGTACTCTAAATAGCGTGCCGAATAGCCACCGCGAGGCGCTACTAAGCCATACTTTTTAGCTTTGTAGGTGTTGCAGATACAGCACCATTGAGAGGGATTCATTATCCTTTTGTCAAAAAGAGAGTGGGTCCATCAGGACGACATGGCTACCTAACCCAAAAATAGATTTTTCGCTTCGCTTCAAAATCCGTTTTGGGGGCTCAGGCCATGTCGTCCTGATGGAAGTTTACCAGAGCATTAATGTATCTGTGGATTTTCAATAGTACCGTTATCTCGAGAAAAAATATTTCCTATTTGGTCTTCTAGACCTAGAGACACTTGATGTTACCGTTATACATCATTTAACTGATCATAAACTATGTCAGTTCTTCCTGCCCCCTACAGGGAAGAGTCTGGGTGGACTCTACGAAAAAAACTCGAGGATTGTGTGTTCAAGGGACAATCTAGCAAATAGTTTGTATATTAGTGTCATCATATACAAAAGTATACTGTAGTTTGTACTAGGATGGTATATCTACGTATAGGTTACTGATACCTCCCAAGTCTGGCTGAAAAGAGACAGACAGGTTTACATACGTGTAGGAAACCTTAGTTCAGTAAAATAAACAGTTTAGTACAATCAGTTCTTACCTATTTGCTTGGAACAGTCTTAACCTTAGTTCCCCAATATTTTTTTAAATATTAAAAGAATCAAGAATGCTCTGACTTTATTCTTAATCTAGAATGTTTGAGGCGAAAGAGATGCAAAGATTCCTTCTATTGTTTATTACAAAAATAGAAATCATGGATCTATTCAATTACATCTTATGCAGAACAATTCTGCATGAAAGCATAAATAGTAATAACAGAATTAAAATAAGTTTCACCTGAAAAGGGAAAACATTAGCCACTCTAAGGGAAATATAAAATTTCGCTATGTAATCTGTTGTTACTAGGAACACTGTGCATATAAGTATGCCTGGCACTTGTGTCAGTCTATTATGCTTAATGTCACCTGTGTAGAGAGAACAGTCTATAGTGTTATCACTAAACACAATACTCGACATGATATGTCTTACGAGTCTATCATGTACACCCTTCACTAAAAGTCCCAATTAGTGCACTATTCTTCGCGGTAATCAAGCAGCAGGCTTTATAATACTGCCTGCCACCACCACATGAAAATTTTATTTCCTGTAATTGCTTTGCATAGTGTTTGAAGAAAACTCTGGATGACTTACATCCAGTATAAGCCCGAAGGCTTTCAAACGACATCGTCTGAAAGAAATTCAGAGACGAGGCAACTTTTTTCAGATCATGACCTGCGAGTGTACTGTCTGGATCCGCTCTGCGTATAAAATAGGTGATTTTCGCCCTTAACTGTTTCAAGGATAATGTTGAACCAGATGTCTCTCCCTTGAAAAGCTGACCTCCCTTTAAGTCTGAAGTTCTACGAAGATAGACCTTTAGGCATTCCACTGGGCAGAGGGATGCTTCTTCCTTTAGATTGCAGATTCTCCAGGGACCCCATCTTTTAGTGGGTAGCTCTTTCTTGGCGAGAAACGTCGGATCCGGAAAGAGGTTCAGTTATCCGGAATCTGTGAACTGAATGTGGCCATCATCCCTCAAGAGGGCCACTATTTCGCTAACTCTGGCTCCTGAGACTAGTGCAAATAAGAATATCACCTTTTGAGTCAAGTCTTTCAGCGAGCAGTCCTCATTGTTCAGAGTTGATGCTAAGTGAAGAACCTTATCCAAAGACCATGAAATGGGACTTGGAGGAGCTGCGGGCCGAAGTTTAGTGCAGGCTTTTGGAATCTTGTTGAAGATTTCATTAGAAAAGTCTACCTGGAAGGCATATAGGATTTGTCTGGCTAGGACAGATTTACATGTAGTAATCGTGTTGGCTGCTAAACCTTGTTCATGAAGATGGATGAAAAAGGACAAGCAGAAGTCAGTAGAAATCTACTAGGTTTCTTCGCCTGGACAAAGGCCACCCATTTCTTCCAGGAAAACTCATATTGTTTTTTTGTTGAATTTGACTTGTATTCTTCTAAGAAGTTAATGCTGTCCCTAGAAATCCCGAACCGTTTCTTGACCGCTAGACCGAGAAAGTCATGAGATGAAGGTTCTGGGTTTTCTCTGATGAAGCTGAGACAGTCAATTGCTGCACTTGCTGAGTCAGAACTGGGTCCAGCCACGGGATTAGTTTCAGGTGTAATTCCGTTATTAAGGGGAACCAAACACTGTTGGGCCACTATTGTTGCTATCTACCGAAAGGATCTCAGTTTGTCGAGGACTTTCAGCAGAAGGTTGGTTGGAGGGAACAGGCAGATCTTGGATCACCTGTTCCAATCTATGGACATTACGTCTGTCGCTTCTGCTTGAGGCTCCTCGTACGGGGCTACATACCAGGGTAGCTTCTTGTTGTCGCTCGTTACGAAGAGGTCTATCTGCAGTCCTGGGACTTTGCGTAATATGAAGGAGAATGATTTTGCGTCTACGGACCATTCTGACTCTATCGGGTTGACCCTGGATAGAGCGTCCGCTGTCACATTGCGGAACCCTTGAAGGTGGACTGCTGACAAGTGCTATCTCTTCTTCTTCGCTAGACGGAGGATGGCCAGTATCACTTGATTTATGTGAGGCGATCTCGAGCCTTGTCAATTTAGGCATCTCATTATAACTTTGCTGTCTAGAACCAGACGGATGTGGATTGAGTAGCGAAGTTCCAGTTTCTTCAGAGAGAGAAGAACTGCCATGGCTTCCAGAAAATTGATGTGGAAGGACTTGAAGAGGGGAGACCAGGTTCCCTGGACTTTCCGATGATGAGAGTGACCTCCCCACCCCTCTTTTGAGGCGTCCGTGTGAACGGTGACTGCCGGTGGAGGTGGTTTCAGAGGTGCCTTGCTCTTCAGGTTCTTGGCTTCCGACCATGGTTTGAGTAGTGATCACAGACGATTTGTAATCGGCCTTTGTAGATCTCTTCGAGAGTTAGATGCGTAGTTTCTCCAAACTCCTGATGCATCTTTTAACTGTGCTTTCAATATTGGATATGTCACTGTGGCAAACTGGAGGGACCCCAACACTCTCTCCTGATGCCTTCTTGATATCCTGTCGGATTGAAGAAGTCTCTTGACAGATCCTGCTATCTCTTTCCTCTTCTTTAATGGAATGGAAAGGCAGTGTGACTGTAAGTCCCAGTGGACGCCCAGCCACTGGAACTTCTGAGCTGGAGATAGACGAGACTTTTCCAAGATGATCTTGAGTCCTAATTGTTCCAGGAACTGGATCACTTGCTTGGAGGCTTGCCTGCACTCTTCCTCAGATGCTACCCACACCAGCCAGTCGTCCAGGTAGGCTACTACCTGGATCCACTTTTAGGCGTAGTTGATGAAGGACTGCATTCGCAAGCTTGGTGAATAACCTTGGGGCTATGTTTAGACCGAAGGGCATGGTTCTAAAAACGTACTTTCTTTTCTGTAGTTTGAACCCTAGGTAGGGGGAAACTTGACGGTTTATTGGAACTTGCCAGTACGCATCCGTCATGTCTATGGAGACTGTGTATGCCCATTTGGGCAAAATGGTCCTTATGTGTAGAAGCATCAGCATTCTGAACTTGTGGTTCACTATGAACTTGTTGAGTGGTGATAGGTCCAGAATGACTCTGAGCTTTACCGAATTCTTCTTCGGAACACAAAATAACCTTCCTAGGAATCTGATGGACTTTGCCTTCCTTATAATTCTTTTGTTCAGGAGTTCCTGAACATTTTCTTCCAGAATGGTGGTTGAAAGCTGGAAGAATTGAGGAATGTTTGGTGGAGCTGAGCTCCAACTCCACCCTAGGCCGTTCTAGATTAGGATGTAGGTCCAGGGATCGAAGGTCCAATGATTCCAGAAGAGGAAAAGTCTCCCTCCTACCGGTATCATCTCACATGGTGGGCTGGTTGGAGGAATTGCCCCCTTTGCCACGTCCACCTTTGTTACCCCTACCTCTGAAGGGGCGTCTAGAGGATCCTCGAAAGGAGCCTCGAGACTTCGGCCTAAAAGTCGTCGATTGGCTTTCAAAAACTGGGGTGAACAACGGCGATTTGGTCATCAGTGTTTGGGGCACCAGTTGGAAGGTGGTGGGTGGTTATGCCACCGTCTGGGGCACTGTGGCCACGGGAAGCTGTTGCTGTTTTCTAGGCTGAGAGGGCACTCTTGGTCGTTTTGATTTATTCTTCGGCTGGGGACCCCCGTCAGCGGAAGATTTTCTTTTTGAGGACAAGCCCCATTTGGAGAGGAGATTCCGGTTGTCCGTAGCGGCTTTGTCCACGACCTCTTTGACCACTTTGCTTGGGAAGAGGTCTTTTCCCCAGATATTGAAGGCTATGAGCCTCCTTGGTTCATGTCTCACTGCAGCCGAGGCGAACACGAACTCTCTACAAGTCCTTCTGGCTTTGATAAAGTTGTACAAGTCCTTGGTGACTGTCGTCAAATGAGATTTTGCGAAGACCATGTGTGTCCGAGTTGCTTGCCATAGTCTCTAAGCCAGTCTGCAGAGACATGGAAGCAGCAAGACGTTCCTTAGTCTCTTGTTCCCTGTGCAGGAGAGACTCCGACAGCTTCGGAAGGTCTTCGCCGAACTGTCGTCCAGCAATATCTGCCTCCAGCTTCCCAACTGTGAAGGTGTTAAGAACATCCTTCCAGTCTTTATCATTTGATGGAAAAGCAAGGGAAAAGGGTCTACACTCCTCCAGTGTAGGGCAAGGTTTCCCTGCTTCAACTGCCTTTAAGGCTGCCTTAAACCCTTTGTCCATAAAGGAGAAGGCACGTTTGGGGTCAGCAATAAAGGACAAGTGCTTTTTGCTGAGAGCCGGCACCTTGGAGCTAGTAAAGGCTCTCTCTTTCAAGGTGTTCGTATAGAAGGCCTGAGCCTTAGAGAGTTTGAAGACAATCGTCTCCTTCGGCTCCGTTTCCTCCTTGGATGCAGGTTCCGTCCTCAGACGGACATAGCAATCCAGGTATGCCCCTTTTCTGGGCCAAAACTCAATTTCCTCTACTGGGACAGTGACCAGTTTCTTTGAGAGAAAGATCTTTCCCCCCGACATTGGCATATGCTCTGCATATCTCCAAGGATTAATGTCAGAGAAAGCGGGGAGATCCTCGACGTTTAGCTTCTTCGGGGCTAAACGTGTTGCAACCAACAGATGCATCTCCGTCCAAAAAGAAACTTCTTTCTTGGACGATTTCTTTTGAAAGTCCTGCACCATAGACAGCAGCTAGTGCAACGTACTCGTGATGGAATCTAACTAGGGTGCAGTAGATGAAGTTGAAGGCACCGGCTCTGTCACCGCGGCTGATGATACCGAAATCGTATCGGTCTTATCAACTTCGGCCTCAGGAGGTACGTCATCCTCCTGCTCCAGTTCCTCGACTCGGAGATTGTTCTCAGTCTCCTCTGAGACAACCGACATGTTGTCATCTAATTGGATGCCCTTCAAGGTGTCCAAAACATCAGATTCTACCGGAATCTGAACAAGGGGAATCTCAGGTTGAGCCTGGGGAATGATTGCATCTGCAGATGCCCTAGGGGAAAGACAGTCCCTCATCCTCCTATTAGGGAGGTATGGGCCAGAGGTAACACCTCTGACCCATTTTCGCAGCGCGTCCCTTGCTGGATCCCTTGACTCAGTAGACTTTTGATCATCAAAAGCCTCTTTTACCAGTTTGGTACAAACAGTACATACCCGTGGGTCCCAGTATTTGAGAGCCCCCTTGGTGACTGCGTAGCAAGCATGGGCCCTGCACACGTCATGGCCGTAGAAATTCTTTATAGGGACCTTGCAAAAGCTGTTCCCGCACACGGGATGCTTCTCCTGTAAAGAAAGAAAAGCATATAAGTATTCGGTGAAATTCTCAGATTTCAGAATACATATTTTTTTTTTTTAAATATTAGCTTGGATAGAGTAAGCTAGAGATAGGAAAGACACCTACTTGTGCTTCCTGTCCAGCCCATTGTTATGACCTCCTCCAATATTGAACAATAAATTCTTAAAGAATTTTGTATGGGAAGATAATATCATTTGATATAAAGTGTCTTTTTAACACAATGTCCCAGGTTCAACATTGGGGGTAAGATAATGGTCGATAACCATTAAGTGGTAGAAAGGATCATTCTCTTATGTGTGATGGTCTCAAAATAGGCTGCCCATGAAGCACCTTGTAAGTTGGAAAAACTATTTGGGATACAGCACTGACTGACGGCGGTATGCCACCAGACCTGCCGGCCTGCCGGTACATGCCGCGCCTGCCGGCACATGCCGCGCCTGCCGACATATGCCCGGCCTGCCGACATATGCCGGCTTATTCTGGGCTATTGAAGGCAGTTACTATCTTCAATTCTATACTTTGGGTGGCTGACTGCCGGCCAACAACTTAGTTGCCTGCCACTGGTCATACTGTATTATGTTTATTGTCGTTGGGTTATCGCTCAGCGACACCCCCGGAGGCGGGTCCAGTAAAAGAAAAGGTAGAGAAAAAGAGAGAGGATGGAGGAAGGGAAAGGCCCAGCCTTGCCGACCTACATCATGAATGAGGTTTTCAAGTGGAATGAGGAATTATATTCGGGCTTCCACCCAACCATATCCATTGCATATGGGCTATGGAAGGCAGTCCAAGGGAGGACTGAAGAACACTCTAATGATTATTAGGGTACCTGTCGGCAGCCGGCCCAGCCGGCAGCAGACAGGGAACCTCAGGCCAGTTCTATAGATTACCCTTAGGGTCAAATATAGAATGACGGCCAGGGAGGGTGATGGCACATCCAACACAAAAGAGACTGCGGGGAAGGCCTAAGTGTCATATAAGTAAGGCAATACCCGAAGGCATTACCTAACTTGAAGGATTCTGATCTCATAAAGTAACCTCAAGTAGGGGAAACCATTTCCCCAGGTTGGGTAGTCATGTAAGAAAGCGGCACACAGGATACAATCTCGCAAGAGAACAGAATCTGGTACCAGAGATCTTAGGCAAGGAAAAAATCATTTCTTTGGTCTAAGATCTACCAGCACAGGACTGTATGCTAGATCAAGGAAGGGGGAATTGTTATACAAAAACCTCCACGTATGGTCTAGGGAGGTCTAGCCTCCTGTAAAGACAACTTAACCTGACTTGGGAAATCATTTCACCAAAACAGCAAGATGTCTAATACAGACATTTTACTATAATGTCCCATTCTAGACTCAAAACCGACTCAGTGGTTAAGAGAAAGAAACGAAACACCCCAGTAAACTTTGCCAGAAGTATATTAAAGCACCTAGGCTAGTAAGTCTAGGAGCATAGAGAATCGTTCACCGAAACTCTCTTGTATACTATCTTGGAAGAGGAAAATGTTATGCAGTAATATCTTAATTGTATAAAATATTGCCTGAGCTTCAATAAAACTTTACCAGGAAGGTTATATCATGCATGAAGTGTGTAGGTGCCTAGACTAAGAAGCCTAGCACTCGTGAGGCTCAATCATAGTAGCCAAATCCATGACAACAATGATAATATAAAAATCCCTAGCAAAAATACTAAATAGCTAAAGTTATTAGAGCAAAAAATGCCGG
>NC_090758.1:52152365-52154865 GCF_036898095.1 Palaemon carinicauda | reverse complement strand
ATCTCGATTCGGAGAAAGTTATTAATTTTGAATTTATGGCCGAGATCCAAACTTCATTAACTTGAAGCAGAATTGCAGTTTGAGTTGAAGATTATTGTGATGCATTGTTATCACTCTCTCTCTCTCTCTCTCTCTCATATCCTAGAATAAACATTGTTTGTTTTATGTAAAATAAATCCCGGACTTCTGTGAACAATGCAACGAAAGTGTCGTTTGGTCGAACATGAAAGTCTAATGAATTCTTTTTATAAAACTTTTCAAAATTCCTTAACTTCATTCGTGTCATGGAAATGACCTTATCATGCAAATAGCTTTGGCTTAAGGAAAAACGTCCAATGCTCTATTGTGGAAGTGTATACATACACTGTATATATATATATATAATATATATATATATATATATATATATATATATATATATATATATATATATATATATATATATATATATATATATATATATATATGTATACTTGTATGCATATATATGAATATTTATATATATACACACACACACACACATATATATATATATATATATATATATATATATATATATATATATATGTATGTATATTACGTATATATATACACACACACGCACATATATATATATATATATATATATATATATATATATATATATATATATATATATATATATATATGTATATATATATATATATATATATTATATACATATATATATATATATATATATATATATATATATATATATATATATATATGTGTGTATGTATGTATGTATGTATATATACGTATATATTAAAATGAGATTCAAACACCTTCAACATTGACGGCGAGTAAAACATTTTACATACCAATTTGTGAAAACAAGTTAATATTAATATTTCTTATTTTTAGAGGATAAACATTTAGTAGTTCATTAAAATTTCCATGACCCTCATGATATTATAAATGATTAAGTACATATTTTTTTTCTTTTTATACATGGGCAGAATAGATGGTCAATTAAAATAAAATCTAGCAATGAGCACAATTCTATGTTGGTCCTTGTATATTGTGCTTAATGTGGACTAAACATTGAGGAAGGTTTAATTTGAAATCTTTATTTAGGGCATTAAATCTTCTATTACTTGGTGACAATATATTTTTACTAATTAAATTTTGCAGATGAAAATATACATTCACCCAACTTTGTTTTTCTAAGTTCACAATACTAGAATTAACATAAATAAATCTTGATATTCAAGTATTAGAAGTAATTCTATGAAATAAATGATTGAAAAAATGTAGATGTTAATCAATTACCACATTACAAATCCTCAATATAGAACAGAATTCACCAATCAAATCTATAGTGTGTAAACACTGCCATAACTGAGTTGAAGCATTCCCTTCGCTGTTATCAGCCAGTAAAAGAAATTCAGTATGTCGTTCCTCCAAGCACCGAAAGCACCGTGGCCAATTCCATATTATACAGGGGGGAAAGTTGTCTCCGAAAAGGCATTGTAGACTCATAGGGGACGGAGTTACTTGAATAGAACAATTCTAGTTGGGTTATGGGGGAACGTGTTCGCTTTGAATGGTTTGAATGGATAGAAATTTACATTATGATATATTAACCACACACGCACACACACACATATGTATATATATATATATATATATATATATATATATATATATATATATATATATATATATATATATATATATATATATATATGTGTGTGTGTGTGTGTATATATATATATATATATATATATATATATATATATATATATATATATATATATATATATATATATGTGTGTGTGTGTATATATATATATATATATATATATATATATATATATATATATATATATATATATATATATATATATATATATATATATATATATATATATATATATATAATACTTTCGAAATAAAGGATATTTCAAGAGCCCTACTCTAGATATATCGAGTGAAATGATTAGAAAATTTCTAAAGTTTATTTATGCGTTGTTTTATACATCTTTCATACATCATCGTTGTGTTTTTTATTTGCAAATTCAGGTATGTATTTTATTAAAACATTGAAAAGAAATCTAAATCTTGGTTTTGGTATTATGAGGGAAATTTAAAATATCACAGATATATTATTAGCTTCTATGTATCCTTTCATAACTTCATAATATATCATCATCATCATCATCACCTACACCTATATAATATATATAAAATGTGAATTTTCCTTTCCTCTTCACCTGTATACAATCAATTAACTTAATTTCATATCAATTAGCTTATTAGTTAAAGTATGTAATGGGAGAAGTGTCTCAGTGGGACAGACCACTATCCTTTGATGATAGAAGCAAAAAAAAAGGATATTACATAGATTAATAAATTTAATTAATATATTACTAGTTCCATTCCATGCCATCACATACATTCATTTGTAGGAGTGTATGACCAGTAATAGCAGAAAAACTTGCAGTAAATGCAAATTTACCTAAAATTTACAGCCCTA
>NC_090758.1:52118754-52138754 GCF_036898095.1 Palaemon carinicauda | reverse complement strand
TAAGAAAAAATAAACATTTATCATTTACACACAGATAAATTCGGTCTCATAAAATCTCTTCTCTTGTTATGAATGGGAGTTAATCAGCTTTTACAAACTCAGTTATGTCGAATAATGGCAATTGATTATCATAGTCCAGCCGTTTTCGGTAAAAATATGGAGGAATCGTTCACATTCGGTTAAAAGCACAAAATTTTGCACAAAGTTAGCTTTTGATGTACCTTTTGCAATGTGATAGAGACCCATTTGATATCTTTACAATATGGCCGCTTTTTTCAAGATGGCCACCAAAATTCAGGATAATGCGGCTATTCGAACGATTTTCATTGTATAGTTACAATTTTGGAGTCTTTACCTATATTTTCAAGGATGTTCTAAGCAATGAGAATAAAAATAAGTACAGGAGAACAATATTTTACCAGCAAATGCCCATTTAAATTCTGAAATAAGTCAAACATACTGAAAAATTGCTCCAAGTGTTGTTGTTATCTGTCTCAATTCTTACAATTCTACAGTGATAACCATTTTGTTTGTTATACAATCATTTTGCAGGTGGTTGAAACATGTGAAAGAAGAGATTGAAACGGAGTCATCAACAGACCTAAAGACATCCTGGGCTGCATACCATGCTGATCAGGTCCACACAGAATAGCCTGCTCCTTCCGACATCAGCTCATTGCTCCCACTGTTCTATGAGGAGGCTAAGTCAAGTGCCATGATTGCCCATACTATGAAAGTTGTGAAGAATGCAGTAGATTTTCTGAATCCTGTTCAGATCCCTATAGTTGGCTGTGATCAGCCACTGTATGCTATTGCCAAACAACTCTAATGGAAATACCCCAACATTCATGGTGAGAACCAAGTTGTAGTGATGTTTGGTGGCTTACACTTTGAGCTGGCTTTTCTCAAAGTTCTTGGAGACTAGCTGGAAGGAACTGGATGGACCAACAACCACCCTTGTGGCAGCAGAGATAGCCTCGCAAGGTACTACAGATTCCTTCCTGAAGGCTGCACATATAATGAGAACGAGGCATGCCCACCAGGTGACTGCAGGGAGCTTGTACAGTCTCATGGATAGAACCTACGAGCGTCACCAAACAGAAGACCACACTACAGATCCTCTAAGCTTTGAGCAATGGAGAGTGAAAATGGAAAATGCAGTCCCTATGTTTAACTTCTGGTCCATCACACTTGACCTAGAACTAGCTTTGATGGATTTCCTCCAATCACTGCGACAAGGCAACTTCAATCTGTACAAGGCTGCACTCACAAAGCTGGCCCCATGGTTCTTTGCACTTGACCACCCAAATTATGCTCGTTGGGTTGCAGTGCATATTAGAGATATGGCTTCCCTAGATTTGATGCATCCTGAGGTTGCTGCTGAATTCTCAGAGGGAAAGTTTGTTGTTCACAAAACACAACACTCATATTCAGGCATCCCATTAGACCAAGCTCACGAACAGAACAACAAACAGATTAAAGGAGATGGTGGTGCTGTGGACCTAACTGAAAACAGTGCACAACTCCAAAGATGGATGGTGGCTGGGCCAGAAGTGTCAAGAGTTGTGAATGAGTTTAAAAACTGTGGTGGAAGGACTCTGGGGACAGGCAGAAAAGCATTCAGACCAAAAACACCATGAAGCTCAACAGGGGGTACAGACAACATACAGAATGCAAGTCAAATCCTTGTGTGATACATTAGAAGACATGGGAAATCCATTCAGGGAAGATTCATCTGATCTTCTTGTATTAGGCACCCAGGATGTTGTCGACAAAGAGGTTATAGAAACCGTAAGGCATATCAAAAGGGTGGGAAATGAGCAATATAGTGATTTTGCGAAAGAATGGCTAGAAGACAGAACTAAAAGTCTGAGAGACCCAATCAAAAGGAACAAATTTCCTCTATTCAGCAGCCCAGCTTACCCACAAAGTGTCAAAGGAGAAGCAAAAAACTGCATCATTGAAACAAGGCTGTTCTCTTTTTTCTAAACTGCATGTGTCTTGCCAAGTGAGAGATGGGGATATTGATGAGTTTTTCTGCCATGAGAATCAGTCCAGTCCACCATCATTGGCACAGGGTGGATTACTTCAACATGGGACCAAAGCTGATCTTCTCCCATTTCTTACACAGCATAGTACCACAATCAAGGACAAGCCTGATACTGATGAAGTTCTTCTACAGTATATGGGGCTGCCATTGTTAATATGTTTAACCCAGGTGTATCAAGAACATTTCAAGAGTATGCTGACTAGGTATTTGTACCACATGTAAAGCGTCAACTGGAGTCGGCAAGAAGAGTTGATATTATCTTTGATCAGTACTTCCAAGACAGTCTGAAGGCGACTGCTAGGAGTCTTAGAGAAGAGGGGGACCGCAGAAAAAAAAAAAGGCTAACACTCCTATTCCTTGGAAGGCATTCTTGCGGTGTGATGCAAACAAAGCCGAGCTCTTCAGTTTTCTAGCGGATCAATGTACTACTTTCAGCTATCTAGAGGGCAAACAAATTATGTCCACTAAAGGAGAATTGGTCCTTTGCAACCCCCAGAAGGACAGTATTGATCAAATATCTCTGTGCTCCCATGAGGAAGCAAACACAAGGCTTCTTCTCTATGCAAAAGATGTTGTTCAACATGATTATGAGAGGATCATGATCAGAACTGTGGACACTGATGTAGTAGTGTTAGCTATAGTATTGTGTCTTCCAATTCATGCAAGTGAACTGTGGATCAGCTTTGGGGTTGGGGAAAACTTCAAATATAACCTTGTACACACCATAGCTGGTTCTCTAGGTCCAAAGTGTCGAGCTCTGCCTATGTTTCATGCCTTCAGCGAGTGTGACAACACATCCTCCTTTGCTGGTAAAGGGAAGAAATCTTCTTGGGAGACGTGGCAAATATGTGAAAGTGTAACTGATGTGTTTGCAGACCTTGGGAATGTACCAACACTGGAGAGAATTGACCAGCACATGGAAAACCTTGAGCGATTTGTTGTTCTGCTTTATGACATCTGCCACATCAGCTTATGAAGCGAGAAAAGATCTCTTCACCAGGAAGGGCAGGTCTATTGATCTCATACCCCCAACTTCTGCTGCTCTCTACCAGCATGTCATAAGAGCATCTTATCAAGCGGGTAATGTTTGGGGCCAGTCACTTCTCTCTAATCCCGTGTTACCTTCACCTGTTAAATGGGGTTGGATGAAAGGACCTGGGAATACATGTGAACCCTATTGATCAGATCTGCCTCAAGCATCGTTTCCTGTATGGAATTCCTGAAATGTGGATATGTCAAAGGCTGCAGAGGAAGATGCAAGTGTGTGAAAGCACGACTAGCATGTACGGATCTGTGCAAATGCGGAGGTGGGGGGTGGGGGTGGGGGTGGGGGATTGATGCCTGTGTGTGATTAGACTGTGTACTTAAATTAGTCATTTCAGTACTGTACTAGAAATTGATGGTTACAAGGATAAGTCCTATTTTGGGATTAAGTTAATATAAAATTCTTCATATTGAGTTAATAAAACACTACCTATGTTTGACATTCAAATACATTCTTTACTTTGCGTTAAATTATAGAACAAATATGATTACAGCCGGTTTAATATTTTTGTAGGCAATTTCTGTGACAAAAAGGCCATTTGCTCCTTAAATATTTGTCTTATGTGCCCACATTTGCTTTTAATGTTTAGAACATCATTGATAATATAGGTTTAGACTCCAAAATTGTGACTATACGATGAAAATACTTCAAATAGTAGCATTTTCCAGATTTTTGGCGGCCATCTTGAAAAAAGCGGCCATATTGGAAAGATATAAAATGGGTCTCTATCACATTTCAAAAGGTACATCTCAAGCTAACTTTGTGCAAAATTTGGTGCTTTTAACCAAATTTGAACGATTTTTACTGAAAACGGCTGGACTATCAATTTAACTTCCATCAAAAACTTCGTGTAGTAAAAACTAGTGAAAATACAACTGGGGAAAATTTGGCATATTTTTATATGTGAGTGTATATTTCTTAACTCATCTCAATGAACTTAAATATATATATATATATATATATATATATGTTTATATATATGCTATATATATATATAATATATATATATAGATATATATATATAGATATATATATATATATATATGTGTGTGTGTGTGTGTGTGTGTGTTTTATATAAACAGGAGTTACTTTCCCAAAGGATCAACTTCATCAATTATTTCCAACTTTTATTTTATCCAATCTCATATAACTATTTTCATGTGAATGAGAATTTGGATAAAATCATCAATACTCAACAATACTTACTTCTCCATAGTTAAAATCCCTCACACAATTCTTCAATTCTTCTATAATTTGAAAGTTTCTCCGAAAAATAACTATATTTATTTTTTATTTTTTTTATTTTTTACAAATTAAATTTCAAATGCTGCATTAGGAAGGAAACCATATATAATTTGGTAATGGTTATTAACTTAATTTGTAGATAATAAGAATTGAAATGATATCTAATTAATATTTTTTTTCCAAATCATTGCCAAATATTTTCCCTTTTTATTAAATGGAGAGATTATTGCTTTTTTTTTCAGAGTATTTCTTTATAATCAAATTCATACGAGTTCCATCATACGTTTCAAAATTAATTGCAGAAGCATGAAAAGCAAAAACAATCTATCAAAAACTATTTCACTTTAATTCTTGAAACCCAACGTCACAGTGGCACCGAGTTCAAGAGCTCACGAGATAGACAACCAACCTCGTTCACTGCCAACACAACACTGACTGACGCTGGTTCGTCTGTTGGTTGAGTAACTGAGCAGAGGCCAAGTTGCGTCTAGCGGGCTCTCTTGATGTGGCATCGGTTGGGGATTTTTATCAAAGATTATTTTCATTATTCTACTCTCTCTCTCTCTCTCTCTCTCTCTCTCTCTCTCTCTCTCTCTCTCTCATGCTGTAGATACAGTTTGAGATTCCATATTATTATCCTTTTTTTTTTCTTTTAGGCATTCATAGATTGTAATGTTGAGTACAAGTGTTCTTTTGTGAATTATTGTATGGTTGTGGTCAATGAAATATCTATATATCTATCTATCTATCTACATATCTGAGGCATTTGTCCTGCCTAGAATTAACTACGGTAGATGATGATGATATACTGTAGGTATAAGTCCAGTCATGATTATTGTTATTATTATTCAATACTAAGCTACAACCCTAGTTGGAAAAGCAGGATGCTATAAGCCCATGGGTACCAACAGGGAAAATAGCCCAGTGAGGAAAGGAAATAAGGAGAAATAAAATATTTTAAGAATAGTAACAATAAGAACAGTGTGCCCGAGTGTACCCTCAAGCAAGAGAACTCTAACCCAGGGCAGTGTATGACAATGGTACAGAGGTTATGGCACTACCCAAGAAAATATAACAATGGTTTGATTTTGGAGTGTCCTTCTCTTAGAAGAGTTGGTTACCACAGCTGAAGAGTCTCTTCTACCCTTACCAAGAGGAAAGAAGCCACTGAACAATTACAGTGCAGTAGTTAACCCCTTAAGAGGAATTGTTTGGTAATCTCAGTGTTGTCAGGTGTATGAGGACAGAAGAGAATCTGTGCAGAATAGGTCAGACTATTCGGTGTCTTTGTAGGCAAAGGGAAAGAACCGTAACCATAGAGAAGGATCCAATGTAGTACTGTCTGGCCAGTCAAAGGACCCCATAATTCTCTAGCGGTAGTGTCTCAACGGCCGGCTGGTGCCCAGGCCAGCCTAAAAGAAATCTATTACCATCTGATATATCTACAACTTAATAAATACAATTTGCGATCACTTAAGCCCATTTAGGGCCAAATTATAATCCTTAAAAATCTAGAAGAATATTTTTGAAAGATTTTTCTATCATCCTTCTCAGTGAGGATTTTATTTCAGCATTTATAAACCTTTTTTTTTAAGTGACTTGTTTTTGTTTCTGTTGTAGATGTTTCTTTTCAGGAGATTCAAAAGAAAAATTCACAATATATAAACAGACAAAAATATAAAAACACATACACACCAAAAAAGATTATCTATCCATTACACACAGATATATATATATATATATATATATATATATTATATATATAATATATAGATAGAAAGATGTGTATATAACTATATATATATATTTATATATATATATATATATATATATGTATATGTATATATATATATATATATATATATGTATATATATATATATATATATATATGTATATATATATATATATATATATTATATATATGTACATATAAATATATATATATATATATATATATATTATATACATGTACATATAAATATATATATATATATATATATAAATCATATAAAAAAACTTTTACTTATGTTTATAATATTTTCCCCTTAAAACTTCAACACATTTAAAAAAAAATAATTAACATAAATAGTCATTTATCTATAGAATTCAATTGTTTTTAGGGATCAAACCTAAGACAAACTGGAATTATATGTATATATATATATATATATATATACATATATATATATATATATATAGATATATATATGTATATATATAAATATATGTATATATATATATATATATATATAATATATATAGATATATATATATATATATATATATACATAAATATATATATATATATATATATATGTATATATATATATATATATATAATATATATATATATATATATATATATTATATATATATATATATATATATATATTTATGTATAAGATAATTAACAATAAAATCTTTATGCTTAAATTCCTATTTACTGCTCATATATGAAAGGAAAACTATTACCAGTCTCAATATGAAATTGAAGTCTAATTAATGGCAATAATGAACTAGAAAATGAGATCTCAGTTGTATTTGACAAGTTTGCCAATGTTACAGACTCGCCGAATAATTATGCATTTGCGATCATTAAGTTTTTGTTTGATTAAATCAAGGGATATTTTGCAAAGGTTTTAGGTTCACTTATATATAAAGAATTTTAACATCCTTGCGGTGATATTTGTGTAGTTATTAATACAGATCTATTAAGTATTTAAATATGTTTATATGAAATTGTATGTATATATTTTTTTGTACTTTCTTAGACGTGCTTAGGAGAGGTAAAGATCCAAAGGCGAGTTCTCAGAGCTCTCTCTCTCTCTCTCTCTCTCTCTCTCTCTCTCTCTCTCTCTCTCTCTCTCTATTATTTTTGTTAACAATAATGGAATATATGTTTGGATATACCAGTCGGAAGTGAAATTATAGGAATACTTTAGATAAACTACATATATATATATTTTTGGACTCAGGCCATGTCACCCTGATGGAAGTTTCTTCGTTAGTAGCTTCTTAGGTTATATTTGACTACAGTGATATATCCCAGAGAATTTACCAAAGGTGTCCAGAATTCTAACTTCTGGAGAGAATATCCGTTAAAATTGGATATCGCGTGATCAGAGGACGTATTCTTGACTCGTCTCATAGCTATATACACCCCTAATAGCGTTTCCGTTTCGAGAGGGAAAAAGTGGCAAGAATATAGGAGAGTCGTTAAAGACACAACGCTCTCGACACTCCTACTGTACTGTAAATAGCGCGCCGAATCGCCATTGCGAGGCGCCACCAAGCCATTCTTTCTCTTGTAGCTTCGTTGACCGGTGTTATCCCGTGTTATCTCTCGCTATTTTGGAGTTATTTGTCGCTATGATGTTTTCACCAGCCTCATCAGCTTCTGGAAAGTTAAGTAATATCTTTGAATTGTGTAAATGTAAGCTCTTGCCAGTTTTAATCTTCGATTGAGATCGTAATGAACGTAACAAGAGCTGTTGCCAGCCGGATGGTGTCATGAACACGATCGTTCTTCCTGTACATCTAGTTTGCCAGAACGACTTTCCCGGCATTATTTGCTCTAATCTATCTATCTATATACCAAGGCACTTCCCCCAATTTTGGGGGGTAGCCGACACCAACAATGAAACAAAACAAAAAGGGGACCTCTACTCTCTATGTTCCTTCAGCCTAATCAGGGACTCAACCGAGTTCAGCTGGTACTGCTAGGGTGCCACAGCCCAACCTCCCACATTTCCACCACAGATGAAGCTTCATAATGCTGACTCCCCTACTGCTGCTACCTCCGCGGTCATCTAAGGCCCCGGAGGAAGCAGCAGGGCCTACTGGAACTGCGTCACAATCGCTCGCCATTCATTCCTATTTCTAGCACGCTCTCTTGCCTCTCTCACATCTATCCTCCTATCACCCAGAGCTTTCTTCACACCATCCATCCACCCAAACCTCGGCCTTCCTCTTGTACTTCTCCCCTCAACTCTTGCATTCATCACCTTCTTTAGCAGACAACCATTTTCCATTCTCTCAACATGGCCAAACCACCTCAACACATTCATATCCACTCTAGCCGCTAACTCATTTCTTACACCCGTTCTCTCTCTCACCACTTCGTTCCTAACCCTATCTACTCGAGACACACCAGCCATACTTCTCAGACACTTCATCTCAAACACATTCAATTTCTGTCTCTCCATCACTTTCATTCCCCACGACTCCGATCCATACATCACAGTTGGTACAATCACTTTCTCATATAGAACTCTCTTTACATTCATGCCCAACCCTCTATTTTTTACTACTCCCTTAACTGCCCCCAAAACTTTGCAACCTTCATTGACTCTCTGACGTACATCTGCTTCCACTCCACCATTTGCTGCAACAACAGACCCCAAGTACTTAAACTGATCCACCTCCTCAAGTAACTCTCCATTCAACATGACATTCAACCTTGCACCACCTTCCCTTCTCGTACATCTCATAACCTTACTCTTACCCACATTAACTCTCAACTTCCTTCTCTCACACACCCTTCCAAATTCTGTCACTAGTCGGTCAAGCTTCTCTTCTGTGTCTGCTACCAGTACAGTATCATCCGCAAACAGCAACTGATTTACCTCCCATTCATGGTCATTCTCGCCTACCAGTTTTAATCCTCGTCCAAGCACTCGAGCATTCACCTCTCTCACCACTCCATCAACATACAAGTTAAACAACCACGGCGACATCACACATCCCTGTCTCAGCCCCACTCTCACCGGAAACCAATCACTCACTTCATTTCCTATTCTAACACATGCTTTACTACCTTTGTATAAACTTTTCACTGCTTGCAACAACCTTCCACCAACTCCATATAACCTCATCACATCCCACATTGCTTCCCTATCAACTCTATCATATGCTTTCTCCAGATCCATAAACGCAACATACACCTCCTTACCTTTTGCTAAATATTTCTCGCATATCTGCCTAACTGTAAAAATCTGATTCATACAACCCCTACCTCTTCTAAAACCACCCTGTACTTCCAAGATTGCATTCTCTGTTTTATCCTTAATCCTATTAATCAGTACTCTACCATACACTTTTCCAACTACACTCAACAAACTAATACCTCTTGAATTACAACACTCATGCACATCTCCCTTACCTTTATATAGTGGTACAATACATGCACAAACCCAATCTACTGGTACCATTGACAACACAAAACACATATTAAACAATCTCACCAACCATTCAAGTACAGTCACACCCCCTTCCTTCAACATCTCAGCTTTCACACCGTCCATACCAGATGCTTTTCCTACTCTCGTTTCATCTAGTGCTCTCCTCACTTCCTCTATTGTTATCTCTCTCTCATTCTCATCTCCCATCACTGGCACCTCAACACCTGGAACAGCAGTTATATTTGCCTCCCTATTATCCTCAACATTCAGCAAACTTTCAAAATATTCCGCCCACCTTTTCCTTGCCTCCTCTCCTTTTAACAACCTTCCATTTCCATCTTTCACTGTCTCTTCAATTCTTGCGCCAGCCTTCCTTACTCTCTTCACTTCTTTCCAAAACTTCTTCTTATTCTCTTCATATGACTGACCCATTCCCTGACCCCACCTCAGGTCAGCTGCCCTCTTTACTTCACGTACCTTGCGCTTTACTTCCACCTTTTTCTCTCTATATTTTTCATACTTCTCTATACTATTACTCTGCAGCCATTCTTCAAAAGCCCTCTTCTTCTCTTCCACTTTCACCTTCACTCCTTCATTCCACCATTCACTGCCCTTCCTCATGCTGCCTCCAACAACCTTCTTGCCACATACATCACTTGCAATCCCAACAAAATTTTCTTTTACTAACTTCCATTCCTCCTCTAAATTACCAGTTTCTCTTACTCCCACCTCATCATATGCCATTTTCAACCTTTCCTGATATTTACTTCTTACCCCCGGTTTTATTAGCTCTTCAATCCTCACTACCTCCCTTTTACATCCACCTACTCTATTCCCCCACTCTTTTGCTACAACTAATTTTCCTTCCACCAAAAAATGATCAGACATACCGTTAGCCATACCCCTAAACACGTGCACGTCTTTCAATCTTCCAAACATTCTTCTAGTTACCAACACATAATCCATTAATGCCCTTTCTACTACTCTTCCATTTGCCACTCTTACCCATGTATACTTATTCTTATCTTTCTTTTTAAAGAAGCTAGCACCTATTACCATCTCTTGTTCAACACACATGTCTACCAGTCTCTCACCACTCTCATTTTCACCTGGTACGCCATACTTACCAATGACACCTTCTACCTCTCCAGCGCCCACTCTAGCATTTAAGTCACCCATAACAACTACATAATTCCTTCTACCCAGTCCTTCTACACACCTAGTTAAATCATTCCAGAACTCATTCCGATCTTCTTCACTTTTCTCACTACCTGGCCCATACGCACTGACAAACGCCCAACATTCCCTACCCAACCTAACCCTTACCCACATTAACCTAGATGATATCTCCTTCCATTCCACTACTTTACCTGTCATCCATTCACTCAGCAATAACGCCACACCCTCTCTCGCTCTTCCCCTTTCAATCCCAGACACTCTACCAGACATTTCACCAAACATCACTTCACCCTTTCCTTTCATCTTTGTCTCACTCAAGGCCAGTACATCCATCCTTCTACTTCTAAACATACTTCCAATAACTTTAGCTATTTAGTATTTTTGCTAGGGATTTTTATATTATCATTGTTGTCATGGATTTGGCTACTATGATTGAGCCTCACGAGTGCTAGGCTTCTTAGCCTAAGCACCTACACACTTCATGCATGATATAACCTTCCTGGTAAAGTTTTATTGAAGCTCAGGCAATATTTCATACAATTAAGATATTACTGCATAACATTTTCCTCTTCCAAGATAGTATACAAGAGAGTTTCGGTGAACGATTCTCTATGCTCCTAGACTTACTAGCCTAGGTGCTTTAATATACTTCTGGCAAAGTTTACTGGGGTGTTTCGTTTCTTTCTCTTAACCACTGAGTCGGTTTTGAGTCTAGAATGGGACATTATAGTAAAATGTCTGTATTAGACATCTTGCTGTTTTGGTGAAATGATTTCCCAAGTCAGGTTAAGTTGTCTTTACAGGAGGCTAGACCTCCCTAGACCATACGTGGAGGTTTTTGTATAACAATTCCCCCTTCCTTGATCTAGCAGACAGTCCTGTGCTGGTAGATCTTAGACCAAAGAAATGATTTTTTCCTTGCCTAAGATCTCTGGTACAAGATTCTGTTCTCTTGCGAGATTGTATCCTGTGTGCCGCTTTCTCACATGACTACCCAACCTGGGGAAATGATTTCTTCTACTTGAGGTTACTTTATGAGATCAGAATCCTTCAAGTTAGGTAATGCCTTCGGGTATTGCCTTACTTATATGACACTTAGGCCTTCCCCGCAGTCTCTTTTGTGTTGGATGTGCCATCACCCTCCCTGGCCGTCATTCTATATTTGACCCTAAGGGTAATCTATAGAACTGGCCTGAGGTTCCCTGTCTGCTGCTGGCTGGGCCGGCTGCCGACAGGTACCCTAATAATCATTAGAGTGTTCTTCAGTCCTCCCTTGGACTGCCTTCCATAGCCCATATGCAATGGATATGGTTGGGTGGAAGCCCGAATATAATTCCTCATTCCACTTGAAAACCTCATTCATGATGTAGGTCGGCAAGGCTGGGCCTTTCCCTTCCTCCATCCTCTCTCTTTTTCTCTACCTTTTCTTTTACTGGACCCGCCTCCGGCAGCTTATAGCTGTTAGCGGCCATGTTGGCTGTCTGTCGGCCGGGGGTGTCGCTGAGCGATAACCCAACGACAATAAACATAATACAGTATGACCAGTGGCCGGCAACTCAGTTGTTGGCCGGCAGTCAGCCACCCAAAGTATAGAATTGAAGATAGTAACTGCCTTCAATAGCCCAGAATAAGCCGGCATATGTCGGCAGGCCGGGCATATGTCGGCAGGCGCGGCATGTGCCGGCAGGCACGGCATGTGCCGGCAGGCGCGGCATGTGCCTGACGGCATGTTCCGGCAGGCGCGGCATGTCCCGGAAGGTCTGGTGGCATACCGCCGTCAGTCAGTGCTGTATTCCAAATAGTTTTTCCAACTTACAAGGTGCTTCATGAGCAGCCTATTTTGAGACCATCACACATAAGAGAATGATCCTTTCTACCACTTAATGGTTATCGACCATTAACTTACCCCCAATGTTGAACCTGGGACATTGTGTTAAAAAGACACTTTATATCAAATGATATTATCTTCCCATACAAAATTCTTTAAGAATTTATTGTTCAATATTGGAGGAGGTCATAACAATGGGCTGGACAGGAAGCACAAGTAGGTGTCTTTCCTATCTCTAGCTTACTCTATCCAAGCTAATATTTAAAAAAAAAATATGTATTCTGAAATCTGAGAATTTCACCGAATACTTATATGCTTTTCTTTCTTTACAGGAGAAGCATCCCGTGTGCGGGAACAGCTTTTGCAAGGTCCCTAGAAAGAATTTCTACGGCCATGACTTGTGCAGGGCCCATGCTCGCTACGCAGTCACCAAGGGGGCTCTCAAATACTGGGACCCACGGGTATGTACTGTTTGTAACAAACTGGAAAAAGAGGCTTTTGATGATCAAAAGTCTACTGAGTCAAGGGATGCAGCAAGGGACGCGCTGCGAAAATTGTTCAGAGGTGTTACCTCTGGCCCATACCTTCCTAATAGGAGGATGAGGGACTGTCTTTTCCCTAGGGCATCTGCAGATGCAATCATTCCCCAGGCTCAACCTGAGATTCCCCTTGTTCAGATTCCGGTAGAATCTGATGTTTTGGACACCTTGAAGGGCATCCAATTAGATGACATGTCGGTTGTCTCAGAGGAGACTGAGAACAATCTCCGAGTCGAGGAACTGGAGCAGGAGGATGACGTACCTCCTGAGGCCGAAGTTGATAAGACCGATACGATTTCGGTATCATCAGCTGCGGTGACAGAGCCGGTGCCTTCAACTTCATCTACTGCACCCTAGTTAGATTCCATCACGAGTACGTTGCACTAGCTGCTGTCTATGGTGCAGGACTTTCAAAAGAAATCGTCCGAGAAAGAAGTTTCTTTTTGGACGGAGATGCATCTGTTGGTTGCAACACGTTTAGCCCCGAAGAAGCTAAACGTCGAGGATCTCCCCGCCTTCTCTGACGTTAATCCTTGGAGATATGCAGAGCATATGCCAATGTCGGGGGGAAAGATCTTCCTCTCAAAGAAACTGGTCACTGTCCCAGTAGAGGAAATTGAGTTTTGGCCCAGAAAAGGGGCATACCTGGATTGCTATGTCCGTCTGAGGACGGAACCTGCATCCAAGGAGGAAACGGAGCCGAAGGAGACGATTGTCTTCAAACTCTCTAAGGCTCAGGCCTTCTATACGACCACCTTGAAAGAGAGAGCCTTTACTAGCTCCAAGGTGCCGGCTCACAGCAAAAAGCACTTGTCCTTTATTGCTGACCCCGAACGTGCCTTCTCCTTTATGGACAAAGGGTTTAAGGCAGCCTTAAAGGCAGTTGAAGCAGGGAAACCTTGCCCTACACTGGAGGAGTGTAGACCCTTTTCCCTTGCTTTTCCATCAAATGATAAAGACTGGAAGGATGTTCTTAACACCTTCACAGTTGGGAAGCTGGAGGCAGATATTGCTGGACGACAGTTCGGTGAAGACCTCCCAAAGCTGTCGGAGTCTCTCCTGCGCAGGAACAAGAGACTAAGGAACGTCTTGCTGCTTCCATGTCTCTGCAGACTGGCTTAGAGACTATGGCAAGCAACTCGGACACACATGGTCTTCGCCAAATCTCATTTGACGACAGTCACCAAGTACTTGTACAACTTTATCAAAGCCAGAAGGACTTGTAGAGAGTTCGTGTTCGCCTCGGCTGCAGTGAGACATGAACCAAGGATGCTCATAGCCTTCAATATCTGGGGAAAAGACCTCTTCCCAAGCAAAGTGGTCAAAGAGGTCGTGGACAAAGCCGCTACGGACAACCGGAATCTCCTCTCCAAATGGGGCTTGTCCTCAAAAAGAAAATCTTCCGCTGACGGGGGTCCCCAGCTGAAGAATAAATCAAAACAACCAAGAGTGCCCTCTCAGCCTAGAAAACAGCAACAGCTTCCCGTGGCCACAGTGCCCCAGACGGTGGCACAACCACCCACCACCTTCCAACTGGTGCCCCAAACACTGATGACCAAATCGCCGTTGTTCACCCCAGTTTTTGAAAGCCAATCAACGGCTTTTAGGCCGAAGTCTCGAGGTTCCTTTCGAGGATCCTCTAGACGCCCCTTCAGAGGTAGGGGTAACAAAGGTGGACGTGGCCAAGGGGGCAATTCCTCCAACCAGCACACCATGTGAGATGATACCGGTAGGAGGGAGACTTTTCCTCTTCTGGGATCATTGGACCTTCGATCCCTGGACCTACATCCTAATCTAGAACGGCCTAGGGTGGAGTTGGAGCTCAACTCCACCAAACATTCCTCAATTCTTCCAGCTTTCAACCACCATTCTGAAAGAAAATGTTCAGGAACTCCTGAACCAAAGAATTATAAGGAAGGCAAAGTCCATCAGATTTCAAGGAATGTTATTTTGTGTTCCGAAGAAGAATTCGGTAAAGCTCAGAGTCATTCATATTGAACCACAAGTTCAGAATGCTGACGCTTCTACACATAAGGACCATTTTGCCCAAATGGGCATACACAGTCTCCATAGACATGACGGATGCGTACTGGCAAGTTCCAATAAACCGTCAAGTTTCCCCCTACCTAGGGTTCAAACTACAGAAAAGAAAGTACGTTTTTAGAACCATGCCCTTCAGTTTAAACATAGCCCCAAGGGTATTCACCAAGCTTGCGAATGCAGTCATTCATCAACTACGCCTAAAAGTGGATCCATTAGTAGCCTACCTTGACGACTGGCTGGTGTGGGTAGCATCCGAGGAATAGTGCAGGCAAGCCTCCAAGCAAGTGATCCAGTTCCTGGAACAATTAGGATTCAAGATCATCTTGGAAAAGTCTCGTCTATCTCCAGCTCAGAAGTTCCAGTGGCTGGGCGTCCACTGGGACTTACAGTCACACTGCCTTTCCATTCCATTAAAGAAGAGGAAAGAGATAGCAGGATCTGTCAAGAGACTTCTTCAATCCGACAGGATATCAAGAAGGCAACAGGAGAGAGTGTTGGGGTCCCTCCAGTTTGCCACAGTGACATATCCAATATTGAAAGCACAGTTAAAAGATGCATCAGGAGTTTGGAGAAACTACGCATCAAACGCTCGAAGAGATCTACAAAGGCCGATTACAAATCGTCTGCGATCACTACTCAAACCATGGTCGGAAGCAAAGAACCTGAAGAGCAAGGCACCTCTGAAACCACCTCCACCGGCAGTCACCGTTCACACGGACGCCTCAAAAGAGGGGTGGGGAGGTCACTCTCATCATCGGAAAGTCCAGGGAACCTGGTCTCCCCTCTTCAAGTCCTTCCACATCAATTTTCTGGAAGCCATGGCAGTTCTTCTCTCTCTGAAGAAACTGGAACTTCGCTACTCAATCCACATCCGTCTGGTTCTAGACAGCGAAGTTATAATGAGATGCCTAAATTGACAAGGCTCGAGATCGCCTCACATAAATCAAGTGATACTGGCCATCCTCCGTCTAGCGAAGAAGAAGAGATGGCACTTGTCAGCAGTCCACCTTCAAGGGTTCCGCAATGTGACAGCGGACGCTCTATCCAGGGTCAACCCGATAGAGTCAGAATGGTCCGTAGACGCAAAATCATTCTCCTTCATATTACGCAAAGTCCCAGGACTGCAGATAGACCTCTTCGTAACGAGCGACAACAAGAAGCTACCCTGGTATGTAGCCCCGTACGAGGAGCCTCAAGCAGAAGCGACAGACGCAATGTCCATAGATTGGAACAGGTGATCCAAGATCTGCCTGTTCCCTCCAACCAACCATCTGCTGAAAGCCCTCGACAAACTGAGATCCTTTCGGTAGATAGCAGCAATAGTGGCCCAAAAGTGGCCCAACAGTGTTTGGTTCCCCTTAATAACGGAATTACGCCTGAAACTAATCCCGTGGCCGGACCCAGTTCTGACTCAGCAAGTGCAGATATTGACTGTCTCAGCTTCATCAGAGAAAACCCAGAACCTTCATCTCATGACTTTCTCGGTCTAGCGGTCAAGAAACGGTTCGGGATTTCTAGGGACAGCATTAACTTCTTAGAAGAATACAAGTCAAATTCAACAAAAAAACAATATGAGTTTTCCTGGAAGAAATGGGTGGCCTTTGTCCAGGCGAAGAAACCTAAGGAGATTTCTACTGACTTCTGCTTGTCCTTTTTCATCCATCTTCATGAACAAGGTTTAGCAGCCAACACGATTACTACATGTAAATCTGTCCTAGCCAGACAAATCCTATATGCCTTCCAGGTAGACTTTTCTAATGAAATCTTCAACAAGATTCCAAAAGCCTGCACTAAACTTCGGCCCGCAGCTCCTCCAAGTCCCATTTCATGGTCTTTGGATAAGGTTCTTCACTTAGCATCAACTCTGAACAATGAGGATTGCTCGCTGAAAGACTTGACTCAAAAGGTGATATTCTTATTTGCACTAGTCTCAGGAGCCAGAGTTAGCGAAATAGTGGCCCTCTTGAGGGATGATGGCCACATTCAGTTCAGAGATTCCGGAGAACTGAACCTCTTTCCAGATCCGACGTTTCTCGCCAAGAAAGAGCTACCCACTAAAAGATGGGGTCCCTGGAGAATCTGCAATCTAAAGGAAGAAGCATTCCTCTGCCCAGTAGAATGCCTAAAGGTCTATCTTCGTAGAACTTCAGACTTAAAGGGAGGTCAGCTTTTCAAGGGAGAGACATCTGGTTCAGCATTATCCTTGAAACAGTTAAGGGCGAAAATCACCTATTTTATACGCAGAGCGGATCCAGACAGTACACTCGCAGGTCATGATCTGAAAAAAGTTGCCTCGTCTCTGAATTTCTTTCAGACGATGTCGTTTGAAAGCCTTCGGGCTTATACTGGATGTAAGTCATCCAGAGTTTTCTTCAAACACTATGCAAAGCAATTACAGGAAATAAAATTTTCATGTGGTGATGGCAGGCAGTATTATAAAGCCTGCTGCTTGATTACCGCGAAGAATAGTGCACTAATTGGGACTTTTAGTGAAGGGTGTACATGATAGACTCGTAAGACATATCATGTCGAGTATTGTGTTTAGTGATAACACTATAGACTGTTCTCTCTACACAGGTGACATTAAGCATAATAGACTGACACAAGTGCCAGGCATACTTATATGCACAGTGTTCCTAGTAACAACAGATTACATAGCGAAATTTTATATTTCCCTTAGAGTGGCTAATGTTTTCCCTTTTCAGGTGAAACTTATTTTAATTCTGTTATTACTATTTATGCTTTCATGCAGAATTGTTCTGCATAAGATGTAATTGAATAGATCCATGATTTCTATTTTTGTAATAAACAATAGAAGGAATCTTTGCATCTCTTTCGCCTCAAACATTCTAGATTAAGAATAAAGTCAGAGCATTCTTGATTCTTTTAATATAAAAAAAAATATTGGGGAACTAAGGTTAAAACTGTTCCAAGCAAATAGTTAAGAACTGATTGTACTAAACTGTTTATTTTACTGAACTAAGGTTTCCTACACGTATGTAAACCTGTCTGTCTCTTTTCAGCCAGACTTGGGAGGTATCAGTAACCTATACGTAGATATACCATCCTAGTACAAACTACAGTATACTTTTGTATATGATGACACTAATATACAAACTATTTGCTAGATTGTTCCTTGAACTCACAATCCTCGAGTTTTTTTTCGTAGAGTCCACCCAGACTCTTCCCTGTAGGGGGCAGGAAGAACTGACATAGTTTATGATCAGTTAAATGATGTATAACGGTAACATCAAGTGTCTCTAGGTCTAGAAGACCAAATAGGAAATATTTATCTCGAGATAACGGTACTATTGAAAATCCACAGATACATTAATGCTCTGGTAAACTTCCATCAGGACGACATGGCCTGAGCCCCCAAAACGGATTTTGAAGCGAAGCGAAAAATCTATTTTTGGGTTAGGTAGCCATGTCGTCCTGATGGACCCACTCTCTTTTTGACAAAAGGATAATGAATCCCTCTCAATGGTGCTGTATCTGCAACACCTACAAAGCTAAAAAGTATGGCTTAGTGGCGCCTCGCGGTGGCGATTCGGCACGTTATTTACAGTACAGTAGGAGCGTCGAGAGCCTTGTCTCTTTAACGACTCTCCTATATTCTTGCCACTTTTTCCCTCTCGAAGAGGAAACGCTATTAGAGGTGTAGATAGCTATGAGACGTGTCAAGAATACGTCCTCTGATTACACGATATCCAATTGGATATTCGCTCCAGGAGTTAAATTCTGGACACCTTTGGTAAATTCTCTGGGATATATCACTGTAGTCAAATATAACCTAGGAAGCTACTAATGAAGGAACTTCCATCAGGACGACATGTCTACCTCACCCAAAAATAGATTTTTCGCTTCGCTTCAAAATCCGTTATATATATATATATATATATATATATATATATATATATATATATATATATATATATATATATATATATATATATATATATATATATTGTCAGAAAGAGAGAGAGAGAGAGAGAGAGAGAGAGAGAGAGAGAGAGAGAGAGAGAGAGAGAGAGAGAGAGAATGTTGGTTTGCTGACCGTCAATAGGTCTAACAAAGATAAAAATCTGTTTTGGTTTTCAATATCTCCAATAAAAATCTAAATTTCTTTTCATTGTTTTCTATGTCAGATAAAAATCTAAATATCTTGGGTTGTTTTCACGGTTTCTGATATAAATCAAAATCTGTTTTGGTTCCTTTCAATATTTCTGAGGAAAAAACAAAATATTGAGCAGTATTTTATGTTTTATCTTCATTTGGTCGATTATCATCAGTGTTTACTTTTTGAGTTTGAATTTACATGGGTGGATGATTAGGCAAGAATTTAATTTTTTTGAGAAGAAAAATATTTAATCAGATGGTCCTGCTAATATTAAATTATGCATGTGAGACTTGGAGCATTACTAAACTTTTAGAACATGAGCTATTTACAATTCATATAGTAATTGAAAGAATATAGAGAATATAGATGGGAATAACACTAAGAGACAGAAAAAGACCAACATAGATACGCGAGCAAAGTAAAGTAGAGGATATTCCAACAACATTTAAGAAAAAGGATATAGACATGTGCAGGACGTATGGGAATTACAGATAATAGATGGACATTAAGAATAACATAGTGGATCCCGAAAGATTTTAAAAGAACCAGGGGAAGGAAGAAAAGACGATGGATTGATGAACTAAGGAAGTTTCCGAGCATAGACTGGCATGAAAACGCCATAATTAGACGCAAGATGAAAGACTTTTATGAGGCCTTTTTTTATGCAGTGAACTATTAACTGCTGCTGCTGCTTATGATGATGATGGTGATGATGATACATTTAACATGGAATGAAATACTTGTGGTAAATTTACTTTTATGATGATCAA
>NC_090758.1:52091254-52113754 GCF_036898095.1 Palaemon carinicauda | reverse complement strand
CATCACAAAACTTCTAACTCAAACCGTAAAACATCGCAATCTGTTTTATTTCGATCCTTCTCAACATTTCACCAAAGTTAAGTCTCGAAAACCTTTATGGAAAAGTCTCTCTCTTGATAGAAGATATCATCTTGGCTTGGAACTCTTCATAAGAATCCAGATCTCCTCACAATTTTCCTCCAGTTACAGATTCGGGAATTTTGGGGAACTGAGTCTAGAGTTTTCATCCCATCTTGCATATTGCAACTTTGCAGCCTGAAGTTATTGCATTTAAGCATCACGGGAGGTGGAAGAAGGCTTTCTGATATATTGGAAATACTCGTATTTTCGAGTTATGGAATATTGATTAACCTCCCTATATAATAAAGAAGAACGTGTTTGGATACGAATATATATATATATATATATATATATATATATATATATATATATATATATATATATATATATATATATATATATATATATATATGTATACATATATCTATATCTATGTATATATATATATATATATATATATATATATATATATATATATATATATATATATATATATATATATATATATATATATGTGTGTGTGTGTGTGTGTGTGTGTGTATATATATATATATATATATATATATATATATATATATATATATATATATATATATATATATATATATATATATATATATATATATATATATATATATATATATATATATACCGTATACGGGGATAGTCTTATGTGAAATTGAAGCGCCTCTCCACAAACTCAGAAGAGGTAAGTAACTGTTCAATTATATTACCAGCCTGTAAAAAGGATTTGGCATTGTCAGAATAAACAGCGACAGGAACACCAAACCTATTAGAAAACCTAATGAAAGACAATATAAATTCTGAAGTTGACATAGACTAGACAACTTCCAAATGTATAGCTCTTGTATTAAAACAAGTGAAAATAAGATTGTACGCCTTAAATTTTTCTCCATTTTTCTCCTTCAACCATAAGTGGCCTGTATAATCTACACCAGTATGAGCAAAAGGCACACTTAAATTAACCCTGGAAGAAGGAAGCGAAGAAGGAGAAGGGTATTTCACTGTGCTAGCATTATAACGCTTGCATGCAATACAATCCTTCAGGACAGACAAAACTGCTTGCCTGGCCTTTACAATCCACAAACCATGCATGCGCAAAAAACTAAGAGTGGATTGTAAACCCATATGCATAGACTTACAATGGGCATAATAAATCAAGAACCGAGTCAAATGATGCTTCTTGTCCACAAGAATAGGATTGACAATATCAAATTTTAAAGTAATATTCTTGTCAATCCGACCTTTAGTTCGCATTATACCATTCACGTCCAAAAACAAATTGAACTGCCTAACTAAAGGTGGAACATTAACTGAAGAATCTCTACTCTTCAGATAAGATCATTCAAGAGGAAAAGCTTCCTCTTGCATCAACCTTAGAAGGTAATTAGAAGCTGCTTCAACAGGCTCAGCTTCAATTTTCCTAAACTTATGTACAACAGTAAATACCTTCAAAACTACACTTATAAGTCTAGAAAAGCTAGAAAAATTACTAATATTTACAAGAGGTTCCTTTTTAGGGAACATTACAGGAGAAATTAAGTCACCCTTCATATTATCAGGAATACAACCCAAAAGACCCTTAGGCCACTCGTCAGGAGAATTCAACCAAGAAGGCCCTTTGATCCAAAGACTGGAATTTTCAAGAAAGTGCTTACTAGTACAAGGTTTAGTTAGTAAATCATCCTGATTGCTATATGAAGGAATATAAGCTAATGAAACTCTACAAAATCTATCAAAAATCCTATCTAACAGACTAGAAATTTCCTTCAACCTATTATTTACAAATGTGTTTCTCTTAGGAGCCCTATTAGTTAAAATCCAACTAAGAACTACTTGGCTATCTATAAAAAGAGTTATGCTCTAAATTTCAGCACAATTTAATAGATTACTTTCAAAAATGGTGTCAAAACACTCCAAAGCTAATTGAGCCAAAAGTTCTAAAGTAGGGAGAGTCTTCTCCTTAATAAGGCTAACCTTGGTTTTAGCAAATATCAGGGAACTATGATCACCTTGCAGAGCATACATAGCACAACCATAGGCTTCCTTAGGAGCATCGGCAAACAAAAACAGCTTAGCAGGATAATCAGTTTTATAAGTTTGTCTAGAAAAGGAAGTTTGACAAACTTCACTGTAAGAATTACAAAATTTACTCCATAGTTTAGAAATTTCAGCACTAGCTGTTTCATCCTAGTTCGTAACTTGCTGGCACAACTTACGAATAATAAGCTTGCCCTGCAGCATTATAGGAGCAAATATTCCAATAGGATCACAGACAGATGACAAAGCTGACAAAATCTGACGCTTTGAGGAAGCACCCTTGTTCAATTGCTTAACCTTTAATTTTAAGGTATCTTGGTCAGAGTCATAAATAAATCCTAAAGTCTTCATTTCAGAAGAAGCTACCTTTTCATCTTCATCAAGAGTAGACAACAAAGCAGGAATGTTAGAACCCCACTCCCGTAAAGGCAACCCCCCTGAATTCATAATTTTCTAAACAGAATTGATAATAAATGGCATCTGGGCTCCTTGATTAGAAGAGAGCACTAAGTTATCCATGTAAAATTTGTCTCTAATCAGAGAAGCTACTTCATTCCCTCTATAGCTAGACAAATGATGTTTAATAATATAATTCAGTATAAAGGGAGAACTTACAAATCCAAAAATTTTAGTATTATATCTATAAGCAAGAAACTTCCCATTTATCTTTCTAACGAAACAAAATCTATTTCGATCTGTCTCTAAATATAACCTAACTTAGAGAAAAGCCTTGACTATATCAGCTACATCTACATAATCATTATTCCTGAAATACAAAACCATAGACAACAAGTTGTTCATCAAATCAATACCAGGGAACGCAGCTTCATTTAATGAAGGAGCTTTTCCCATCTTTAAACTACAATTAAATACAGGACGGATTTTAGTGGTGACATTTTCATCATTTCTGATGACAGGACGATGAGGATTGATTATTTGACCTGCGGCTCTATTTTTAACAGGCTCAATAATGTCAAGCTCCTCCTGTCTATCAAAATCTTCCTCATATTTAGAGGATATATTCTGATCTTCTAATTTAGAATAAATCCGTTCAGCAACTGCCAATGAAATCTTTAAATTGTTTGGGACTTTTTCAATTAAATCCTTTTTCCATGGTGACTGGACGTGATAATGTCCTTCATGGAAAGAAATTGATTTAGCAAATTCAGCAACTTGATGGTCTTCATAAGGAAGGGGATTTTCATCTTTAATCCCAATCGATTCTAGATTATAGAAATTGTCGAGTCCATACTCTACACAAGATTCAGAAAAGATATCATTCAATGGATCGAACTTATAGCCTACTGGATTGACTGCAAAATTCACTAATAGCTTCTGTTTTCCAAGTTGCTTAGGAGGAACAAATTCCAGAAGTCTATTCTTATCAGGCTTAGAAGTCTGTTTACTCTCCAAATTAAGGGAAGAATTATAAAAAACTCTAGATTCTCTGTTACATTCAGGTACATATTTAATTTCCTTATTAGGAATAAACTTAACAGATTTAGTCTTACCATTACCTCTTGGTCTATTTTCCAAGATTTTATTATTATCAATTTTAGGACAAGACTCTACCTTTCTTACAGGTTTACAAGGCTTATAAGAATCAATTCTCTTATAAAAAAGCTTCCTTTGTGAAAGATGAACACAATTGACTACTGTACCAAATGGAATAACCCCATTGGCCAACTTAATTAATCTAACCTTAATATTAAACAACTCTACAGAGTCTAAATCTAACTGATTAAATTCCTGAAGGATATCCTTCCCTAGGATACCTAATATATTTACAATTTCAGAATTCCTCCCTGGGTAATTATTACATACAGAATAACCAGCAGATTCCATATTTTTAACTACAGAAGGCAACATAGGAATTTGTATGGAAAGATTAAAATTTTCCAATGCAAAAAACAGAAAACTAGTCTTTTTCCCACAAGGCATTGTTAAATCAGCTACCAAGTGAAATCCATCACTAACTCTAGCTGGCAACCCAAAAGAAGAAACTAACCTAGATAAAGGATCACCACAATAATCTCCTAATCTGCTATCAACAATTTGTTTATTAATAACACTAAACTGGGCTCCAGTGTCTAATAGAAAACAACATTTAAAAGATTTCCTACCCCTACCAACTTTGAGGGTAGTGAAGGGAACAAGTATTTCAGACTCTGAGTGACAACTTAATAATTTTTTACCAAGATCCTTACTAGCATGAGGGCACATTGCTCCATGTTGTTCAGATTTATTACAAGAAAAACATTTATAAGGTAATAATGATTCATTTCCCGGACATTCCGAGGCCCCATGCCTATCACTCAAGCATTTAAAGCATAAAGGTAATTCTTCAGCTCTATTCTTCCTAGATTGCAAAGTATCAAACCTAGTACATCTAGAAGAATTATGACCAATTTCTTTACAAAATTTACATCTACCAGAAGATAAAGGTTTACTTGTAAATTGCACTTTATTAGAGTCATTACTAGCAAAAGATCTATTACCAAACTTAGATTGCTGGAAATTACGGTCTTTACCTTCATATTTAACTTCTTTACCTTCATGTTTAACTTTAGGTTTTGCACCAGAACTTTCATTATGACCTAAACTAAGGCGTGCAATAATACTCTGATAATTATCTAAAAACTGGTTAAAATTAGGATAGGAAGATCCTGTAGTTCTAGAAAGTTTTATCCAAAAATTAAAGAGTGAACTTTTAAGTTCGAATATGTTAGATTTATCTCTAACTGGCATCAAATTAGGAGTAAGTCTTTATTTATCAACTTACCTGCACTGTAAAACGTTGTAATAATCTTGAAAACTGTTCGGACTTAAAAGTTCACTCTTTAATGGGGGGAACACACGTTCCAAGGAATGCGGCCGTCTTCAGGGTATAACGATTTGAGCTCAACTAACTCTTCCAGTCTGATTCAACTTGAAAACGACTCCCGTTTTCTTTCCTTTGTTCGAATACTCTCGAACAATCGTTGAAAAATAAAGACGGGAAATCAAAACTGTTTCCTTATAAGGAATATATTTAACATTTAATTAATTAATTCAATTAGAATACAAAAAAGGGCAATCGGAATGTGTCAACAATTTACCCTGTTTTGGATTCCAATGATGGATCAGCTGAGTTTCAGCACATTGCTTGAACTCCCTTTTCTGCCGAGAGAGAGAGAGAGAGAGAGAGAGAGAGAGAGAGAGAGAGAGAGAGAGAGAGAGAGAGAGAGAGAGAGAGAGAGAGAGAGGCAACTGCCCTTTAAAAGGCAGTGAGCCTTGGTTTGGTGTCAGTTAGCCAGGATTTAGCAATAGGCTTAGGTTAATTAGTTAGCCATGGGAAGTGTTCGATTTTTTCAGCAGTGTGTTTGCTAACTGCTTGCGTGTGTGTGAACAGTGAAGTGAGAGTACGCCAGGGTGCTGTCTTTGATGAAAGGTGTAGGCTGTCTCTCACGTCTGACGTACATGTGTTGTTTATTAATTATGATCCCGTGAAGGTTGCGAGTCCACTGGTTACGATTCTGGGTCAGATTAACAAGTTAGTTGATCAATTGAAACAGGTTAAAGAAGATGTTGCTGTAGTTAAGTAAAGAGCAATTCTTGATAACGTAAAAAGAGCCCTTAGTACCTCATTTGATACTTTCAAAGACTTCGTGACTTCAAAAGGGAATAGAAAAAAAAAACGTGTGATTAATTGGATTGGCGAATTGATTGGAGGTTGGACTGGACTAATTACCCGGTTGGAACTCGATCAGTTAGAAGGTGAGCTGACTAAAGAAGCAAAGAACACGCACACCATGATAAATAAAGTAATATCTCATACCAATATCGTAGATGAGAAACTGAAGACAGTTTCTATAGCAGTAACTAAAGGACAGGAGTCATTAGGAGTGTTGGAGAATAGGATTAATAATTTCGGGGAAGAAATAAAACAAATCTAGAGAGATTTGATTTATGTAAAAAGTGCTACACAATTAGCTTTTGTAGCTAGTGAGCTATCTTTACACCTAGGAAACGTGGCAAGCCAGACTCAACAAGTGGCAACCACGGGGGAAATCACGTCAGATATCTTGCCTCCCGGGGAATTTTTAAGGATAATTAAGAAAGTTCATGAGACTGTGCCAAAGTTTATTCCACCTGTAGAGAATAATTTGGCAGAGTTCTATCGAATGTCATCCATGACTGTTACTGAGTTAAAGGGCAAGTTTTATTTTTCCGTAGAGATACCTGTTAAGAATGAGGATTCAGATTCTCGTTTGTATGAAGTAAAGTCAGTGTGGACACAAACAGAAACAGAGGAATTCGCAACTCGGGTATTGGTTGATCTGCCGTACTTTGCTGTGAACAATAGGGACACTTAGACTGTGACCTTGCCTAATTTAGACAGGTGTAGGATAGGGAAAGCACATGTGTTGTGTGAACCTGTGTATGCACGTGTTTGTTTGTTTGAAGTATACCTGGAAGAGCCTAGTTTTGTACATAGTTGTAGGTTCGAGGTAAAGGCTGATTTTGAAAGGGAAATAGTTAATTTAAGACATCGTTGGATTGTGTCTGTGAGACGAGAGTCGAAGTACAAGGTGATGTGTGACTCTGTGAATGAGGTTAAAGTGTTGACCTCAGGAGTCACTGTCTTGACACATCAGAATGGGTGCTTTGCCCAAGGGGACGGGTACCGTCTACCCGGCCAAAGAAAGAGGAAGAGTGAACGAGTGACAGTTAGGGACACTTCTGTATTGAATGCTTCTGTCATCCAGCCAGGTGTGAATGTGTCCTACATGTTAGTTCACCTTAACCTGACTCGACTAGGAACCATGTCCTTAGATCCCATCCCTTTTTATGATCATATTGTCAATTTAAAAACATCACATAGGACTTTGAGTGTAGGCTTTTATTTACCTAGTATGTGTGTTTTTCTTGCTGTCCTGATAGTATGTGGTCCTGCCTGTCTCCGATGGCGGAGGGCAGGGGGGGTCCGAACAGTCATGCTGACAGATCCTCTGCTGGTAGGGGAAACTTTGGCCTCAGAACCGCAAGTTCCAAAGAGGACCTCCCACCAGGTGCTCCATGCAGTCGGAGTTCAAGGAAACATTCCTACACAGGGTGAGGCTCCGGTGTGTCCAAATGAGCCCTCAGGTGTACCCAGGAACGTACCGTCTCAGGCACGGTGTGAAGATGTAACGACCTAGTTGGTGTTGCCTGTAGGTTTAGTGTGCACGCAGATGTTTTTTGTTTGTATTTACTAGTACTTTGGTTTGTAAACACTTTGCTAGTGTGATATAGCTATATGAGAATATTATGATTGATAACATTTATGATAATTTCTTATTTTTTTTGTGCGGCCATCCTGTGCTTAATATGCATGTCTCTTTTGCTTACGATGTCTCTGTGGATCTATATATTTTTCTTTTCCATGGGGAATGATTTGATTTTATGTACTGTTATTTTTTGTCAACTGTTATTATACCATGTCTCTAATTACAGAATCCACGGCAGTGAGTGAGACCAAGATATGTAACCCCTCCCCTGTGATGTGAGATTAGCAAAGGCAAAATTGTCGCTTAGGCGAGCCTGAGGATTAGAATTCTAAGTTGATTACTTTTTTTGTATGATTTGTTTTACTCCAGGAAGTCTTTGTTTCAGATTTCAGTTGCTAGTGTGTAACATTTGGATATTTTATTTTTTAGCTTTTGCTTGCCTTTAGTTGTCAAAATATTAATTGTTCCTCAGAATTACTTCCCATGTTTTTTTGTTTCTTCATATTTATCCATAATTACACATATTTACTCATACATACCCATATGTATTGATTTTCAGAGTTCTTTCTGCATTTCTTGTTCTTTTTTAGTATATAACCTTTTTGAGTATATTGTTCTTGATTTTCAGTTAATCGCATTATATATCTTGTGTATTCATATAGTTAGAGTTCCTATTTTTCTCATGATTAAAAGCGCAACTACTGTAAGGAGATATGTGAACTTACTTTGTTCAAATCTTGTAGTTTGTTGCTATTGGAGTTTTTTTTGGGGGGGAGAAGTTTAGGTTATGTGTACCCAAAGAATAGTCATGTTGGGATTTGAGTTTAAAACAAACTTTGTTGTGATTGCTTTCTTTTTGGAGCCTACCACAGTTCCAGGAGAAACTGTAACTTGGTAGGGGGGGATTTGTCACACGTAACAAATGTTTGAAACCCCCTTTTGAGGTCATGTGAACGACCTCTGCCTGCTGGCTTCGCTTGGGAATACACGCTACCTCAGCTTCCATTGTCAACAGAGTTCTGTTGCCCTCTCATTTCTGTTGACGAAGACTGTTTGTTGTCTCCTCTTTGTTCTTACAGATTCTGTGGGAAAGCTACAGCCAGGAGACAAGAATATCGGCTTGGTAACAGAACGGGGTCCTACCACGACCCCCCTAGGAAAGATGGCACCTACCCCAGGACGCCAAAGGACCATGTCTCGAGAGTCTGCCACACCTAGAGGCCAGTCCGAGGAGAGCCAGGCTAGAAAACTCGCGTTACTCTCTCCGTTGTGCTAAGGGCACCCAAGCTAAGCCATTGATTTGAACTTATAATTATTTTTAGTGATATGTTGAATTGAAAGTAACTTTTAAAAACTACTATAACTCCTAAAATAACTGATGGATTTCCATGATATCAAAGCAGTGAGCGCTTCATACAATGGCCTAATTTTAGGAAATACTGTGCCTTGCCAATTACGCTTCATTAACTTTTTTACTTAAGAAAATGATGCTAAAGCCAGTCTTAGCCACCCACACATTCGCAAAAGTGATGACGTCCCTCAGTGACGTTGTTATAACGTTTCTTCCCCTGTGCCTCCCATCCCCCGAATTGTTAAACACCTGTTTAACTCCATAGATATTTGTCATATGACCTACCCCAAGCAATACGAAATTCTTTGTCAATAAAAGTTCAGCATACTGGTAATGTGATTCGTGACTTTAGACTTCAACTAAACACAAGACCAACGTTTTATATCTTACCCACTCACTTACAATGAAGATCAAGAATGAGACTTATGACAGGAGACGAAAGAAGCCATGCTAACCCTACACTTTGCTCTTCAAGCGAGTATTGGTAAAGCAATAGAAATATAGTTTTCTTTAGGTTAAGCCGTAGGACTTATTCTTCCATACAACACAGGTTACTTGATACATCAATTGCCAGGAAGAGAATGACAGAGAGCATTGTTTGATATAATTTATCATATCAATTTCACCAGAGAGAGTAGCTTGAATTCCTTAGAAGGTAGACTTTTAAAAGATGTTTCATATAAGGGCATTGACATCGGCCATTTGATAAATTTTGAAATCAATCACACACACACACACACACACATATATATATATATATATATATATATATATATATATATATATATATATATATATATATATATATATATATATATATATATATATATATATATATATATATATATATATATATATATATATATGTGTGTGTGTGTGTGTGTGTGTGTGTGTGTTCATACATACATAAGATTTATTATATTTCAACCTATAGTTTTATATATTTATTTACATTATAAGTACCAGTACCTTTTTTTGTTACTGAAAAGGTATGTGACAAATATCATTACGACTTTGTCACTGGAATTATACCAGACTTCAATTAATGAACCAATCAACCTTACTTTGAGAGATCCATTGACATTGTCTACATGCCAGGCTGATATACTCGTATCAAAGTATTCATTAGCTTTGCTTTTCCAAAATAATGTTATCACCAATTGCTGGAAACCATAGATTTATGAGGGAAGAAAAAAAAAAAACAAGAAATGGACACTTATGCATTTTACTCATCATCACTCTCAAGGAAAAAAACTGTTTTCTAATTCTACTGATGTTTTTATTTGTTTTTTTTATTTTATTTTATTCTTTAGTTGCAAATCTAAAATCTGTAGGAGTCCGACTAGAATATCTCTCAGTGCGATTCCACACCCCTGTTTTAAACCTCATCTATTATGTTTGATAATTTGTGTTAACCATCTAATCATTATCTACCACCATAATACATTTTATTGCTCTTCCGGTTCATTTTATATGTGCAGTACACAGTCTTTCCTAACAGGAATTTACTCAGTAGCCTAATAACAATGGGAATGAAGGAAAGAAGGCAAGTAGGAAGGGGGGGGGGGGGGCCGAGTACCAGGATAGCCATAGGTGTAAACACTGAAGGAGGGTTGGGGGAACCTCTGCGTCACAGTTACGTGATTAACACTTCTTCGAAACTCTCTGTAGGAAGGGAAGAAGTTCCTCCTTTTTCTAAGAGTAAACGGGTTTATTAAGCACATCTGTCAATTCATTGTACCACCAAAAATTAGGCTTATGTTTGAAACATTCATTGCTGTAGTTTCATGGAAATTCATAAGCCGGTTTGTTGGATATTTGGGAAAAACACTATTACACGGCCTCTGGAAACAATAGTAGTCTCCTAGCAGTAGTCTCGCCCAGAAATTATGATGTAAACTCATTGATTGTGAGAGCACTTGTAAACATTTATTTGAAACATTTTAACAAATAAATAATGTTTTAAGAACGCTATTCAGAATTTTTGAACTTAGAAAAATTTCGAAGTGCTCAGGAATGAAGTTGAAAAATTTTCGCTTCTGACTTATCCCGTTTTCTGAGAGTGAATTGAACTTACATTTAAAATTAAATTTTGTCTGTCTGGAACATGCTCTCCCCAGAGTATGAATACTCCCTCTCCCTTTCCCAGGCGAAACCCCTCTCACCAGAGTAGGACTACTTCCTCTCCCTTTCCTAAGCACAACCCATCTCACCATAGTAGGACTACTCCCTCTCCCTTTCCTAAACACAACTCCTCTCACCAGATTAGGACTACTCATATTTCCTAAGCTCAAGCCCTCTCACTATAGTAGGACTATTCCCTCTCCCTCTTCTAGGCAGAACCCTTCCAACCATAGTAAAACAACTCCCTCTCCCTTTTCTAAGCACAACCCCTCTCATCAGAGTAGGGCTATTATCTCTCCCTCTCTAAACACAACCCCTCTCGCCAGAGTATGACTTCTTCCTCTCCCTTTCCTAAGCACCACCCATCTCAATAGAGTAGGACAACTCCTCTCCCTTTCCTAAGTACAACCACTCTCACCAGAGTAGGACTACTCCCTCTCCCTCTCCTAGGTAAAACCCTCTCACCAGAGTAGAACTACTCCATCTCCCTTTCCTTAGCACAGCCATTCTCACCAGAGTAGGACTACTCCCTCTCCCTTCCCTAAGCAAAACCCCTCTCATCAGAGCAGGAATACTTCCTCTCCCTTTCCTAAGTACAACCACTCTCACAAGAGTAAGACTACTCGCTCTCCCTCTCCCTTTCCTTAGCACAGTCATTCTCACCAGAGTAGGACTACTCCCTTTCCCTTTCCTAAGCAAAACCCCTCTCATCAGAGCAGGAATACTTCCTCTCCCTTTCCTAAGTACAACCACTCTCACAAGAGTAAGACTACTCGCTCTCCCTCTCCTAGGCACAACCACTCTCACCAGAGTAGGACTAGTCCCTCTCGCTTTCCCAAGTACAGCCCCTCTCATCAGAGTAAGAATACTCTCTCTCCTGTTTTCATGTACAACCCCTCTCACCAGAGTAGGATTAATCCCTTTCCCTTTCCAAAGCACCTTCCCTCTCACCGGAGCAGGACTACTGCCTCTCCCTTTCCCAACTGCAACCCCTCTCACCAGAGTAGGACTACTCCCTCTCCCTTTCCTAAGTGCAAAACTTCTCTACAGAGTATGACTACTTTCTCTCCCTTTCCTAAGCACAACCCATCTCACCAAAATAGGACTACTCCCTCTCCCTTTCTTAGGCAAAACCCCTCTCAACAGAGTAGGATTACTACCTCTCCCTTTCCTAAGTACAACCATTATCACCTGAGTAGAAATACTCCCTCTTGCTTTCCTAGGCTCAACCCCTCTCTACAGGGTAGGACTACTCTCTCTCCCTTTCCTAAGCACAAACCCTCTCACCAGAGTAGGATTTCTCCCTCTCCTTTTCTTATGCACAACCCCTCTAACCAGGGTAGGACTACTCCCTCTCCATTTCTTGAACACAACCCATCTCACCAGAGTAGGACTACTCCCTCTCCCTTTCCTGAATACAAAACCTATCACAAGAGTAGAACTACTCCCTCTCCCTCTCATAAGCAAAGCCTTTTCACCAGAGTAGGACTACCTCCCCTTCCCTCCTTAAGCAGAGTAGGATTACTCTTTCTTCCTTTCCTAAGCATGACTACTTTCACCAGAGTAGGACTACTTCCCCTCCCTTTCCTAGCACAAACACATCACCAGAGTATGACTACTTCCTCTCCCTTTCCTAAGTAGAACCCCTCTCACTAGAGTATGTCTAACTCCTCTCCCTTTCCCAAGCGCAAGCTTACTCACCAGAGTGTGAATACTTCCTCTCCCTCTCCTAAGTACATCACCTCTCACCAGAGTATGACTACTCCCTCTCACTTTCCCAATCAATACTCCTCTCGCCAGAGTAGGACTACTCCCTCTCCCTTTCCTAAGCACAACCCATATCACCAGGGTAGGACTACTCCTTCTCCCTTTCCTAGGTAAAACCACTCTCAACACAGTAGGATTACTCCCTTTCCCTTTCCTCAGCACAAACCCTCTCACCAGAGTAGGACTACTCCCTCTCGCTTTCGTAAGCAAAACCCCTCTCACCAGAGTAGGAATACACTCTCTCCCTTTCCTGAGCAGAAACCCTCTCACCAGAGTAAGATTACTTACTCTCCCTTTCTTAAACACAACCCATCTCACCAGAGTAGGACTATTCCCTTTCCCTTTCCTATGTACACCATCTATCACCAGAGTAGAAGTACTCCCTCTTCCTCTCCTATGCACAACCCCTTTCACCAGAGTAGGACTACCTCCCCTTCCATCCCTAACCAGAGTAGGACTACTTCTTCTCCCTTTTCTAAGCATGATCACTTTCACCAGAATAGGACTACTCCCTCTCCCTTTCCTAAGCACAACCCCTCTCACAGGAGTAAGACTACTCCCTCTTCCTTTACTAGGCACGACACCTCTCACCAGAGTAGGACTACTCCCTCTCCCTTTCTCAGGCACAACCCCTCTCACCAGAGTAAAACTACTCCCTCTCCCTTCCCTAAGCGAAACCGTCTCACCAGAGTAAGAATACTCCCTCTCCTTTTCCTAGGCGCAACCCCTCTCACCAGATTGGGATTACTCCCTCTCCCTTTCCAAAGTACAACCCTTATCACCAGAGTAAGACTATTCCTTCTCCCTTTCTTGAGTACAACCCCTCTCACCAGAATATGAATACTCCCTCTCCCCCTCCTAGACGCAACCCCTCACCAGAGTAGAACAACTCCCTCTCCCTGTCCTAAGGTCAACACCTCTCACCAGAGAATGACTACTCCCTCTTCCTTTCTTAAGCACAACCCCTCTCACCAGAGTAGAACTACTCTCTCTTTCCCCCTTCCCATGAACAACGCCTCTCACCAGAGTAGAACTACTCCATCTCCATTCCATAATCAGAAACCTTATCACCAGAGTAAGACTACTCCCTCTCCTTTTCCTAAGCACAACCCTTCTCACCAGATTGGGATTACTGCATCCCCCTTTCTTATGTACAACCACTCTCAAGAGCGTATGACTACTCCCTCTCCCTTTCAGAAGACAACCCTTCTCGCCAGAGTAGGACTACTCCCTCCCCCTTTCCTAAACACAACCCCTCTCACCTGAGTACGACTACTACCTCTCCCTCCGCGAGGCACAACCCTCTCACCAGAGTAGAACTACTCCCTCTCCCTTTCCTAAACACAACCCCTCTCACCAGAGTAGAACTACTCCCTCTCCTTTTCCTAAACAAAACCTCTCTTACCAGAGTAAAACTACTCGCTCTCCCTTTCCTAAGTACAACACCTCTCACCTGAGTAGGACTAGTCCCTTTCCCATTCCCGGGCACAACCTCTCTCACCTGAGTAAAACTAGTCCCTCTATCTTCCCTAAGCAGTAACCGTCTCACCAGATTAAGACTACACCTTCTCACTTTCCAAAGCATAACCCATCTCACCAGATTGGGATTGTTCCCTCTCTTTCCAAAGTACAACACTTATCCCCCGAGTAGGACTACTCCTTCTCCCTTTCTTGAGTACAACCCATCTCAACAGAGAAGGACTTCTCTCTCTCCCTCTCCTGGGCACAACACCTCTCACCGAGTAGAACTACTCCCTCTCCCTTTCCTAGGAACAACACCTCTCACCAGAATAGAACTACTCCCTCTCCCTTTCCTAGGAACAATCACTCCCACCTGAGTAGGACTACTCCCTCTCCCTTTCCTAAGCAGAAACCATCTCACCAGAGTAAGACTACTCCCTCTTCTTTTCCTAAGCACAACCCATCTCACCAGATTGGGATTACTCCCTCTCCTTTTCCAAAGTACAACCCTTATCACCAGAGTATGACTACTCCTTCTCCCTTTCTTGAGTACAACCCATCTCACCAGAGAAGGACTACTTCTTCTCCCTTTCCTTAGCACAACACCTCTCACCCGAGTAGAACTACTTCCTCTCCCTTTCCTAAGCACAACACCTCTCACCAGAGTAAAACTACTCCCTTTCCCTTTCCTAGAAACAACCACTCCCTCCTGAGTAGGACTACTCCCTCTCTCTTTCCTAAGCACAACCCCTCTCACCAGAGTAGAACTACTCCCTCTCCTTCTCCTCTGCACAACCCCTCTCACCCGAGTAGGGCTACTCCCTCCCCCTTTCCTAAGTACAACCCCTCTCACCAGAGTAGAAATACTCCCTCTCCCTTTCCTAAGTACAACCCCTCTCACCACAGTAGGACTACTCCCTCTCCCTTTCCTAATTACAAACCCTCTCACCTTAGTAGGACTACTCCCTCTCCCTTTCCTAATTAAAAACCCTCTCACCAGAGAAGGACTACTCCCTCTCTCTTCCCTAATCACAACTTATCTCACCATATTAGATCTACTCCCTCTCCTTTTCCTACTCACAACCCATCTCACCTGAGTAGAACTACTCTCTCTCCCTTTCCTAAGTAAAACCCCTCTCACCAGAGTATGACTACTCAGTCTTCCTTTCCTAAGCACAACCCCTCTCATCAGAGTAGGACTAGTCCCTCTCCCTTTTCTAAGCACAACCCTTCTCACCAGAGTAGGACTACTCCCTCTCCCTTTCCTAAGAACAACCACTCCCTCCTGAGTAGGACTACTCCCTCTCTCTTTCTTAAGCACAACCCCTCTCACCAGAGTAGAACTACTCCCTCTCCTTCTCCTCTGCACAATCCCTCTCACCCGTGTAGGGCTACTCCCTCCCCCTTTCTTAAGTACAACCCCTCTCACCAGAGTAGAAATATTCCCTCTCCCTTTCCTAAGTACAACCCCTCTCACCAGAGTAGGACTACTCCCTCTCCCTTTCCTAATTACGAACCCTCTCACCTTAGTAGGACTACTCCCTCCCCCTTTCCTAAGTACAACCCCTCTCACCAGAGTAGGACTACCCCCTCTCCCTTTCCTAAGTACAACCCCTCTCACCAGAGTAGGACTACTCCCTCTCCCTTTCCTAATTACAAACCCTCTCACTTTAGTAGGACTACTCCCTCTCCCTTTCCTAATTAAAAACCCTCTCACCAGAGAAGGACTACTCCCTCTCTCTTCCCTAATCACAACTTATCTCACCATATTAGATCTACTCCCTCTCCTTTTCCTACTCACAACCCATCTCACCTGAGTAGGACTACTCTCTCTCCCTTTCCTAAGTAAAACCCCTCTCACCAGAGTATGACTACTCAGTCTTCCTTTCCTAAGCACAACCCCTCTCATCAGAGTAGGACTAGTCCCTCTCCCTTTTCTAAGCACAACCCTTTTCACCAGAGTAGGACTACTCCCTCTCCATTTCCTAGGCTCAACCCTTCACCAGAGTAAAACTACTCCCTCTCCCTTTCTTAAGCACAACCCCTCTTACCAGAGTAGGAGTACTTCCTCTCCCTTCCCTAAACACAATCCCTCCACCAGATTGTAACTACTCCCTCTCACACTGAGAACCACCCCTCTCACCAGAATTTGACTACTCCCTCTCCCTTTCCTAATCACAACCCCTCTCACCAGAGTAGGACTACTCCTCCTCCTTTTCCTCTCACCGGAGTATGACTACTCTCTCTACCTTTACTAGGCACAGCTCCTCTCACCAGAGTAGGAAAACTCCCTCTCCCTTTCCTAAACACAACCTCTCACACCATAGGAGGAGTACTTCTTCTCCAGGCTACCTGTTTTTTTTTTTTTTTTTTCACGAGAATCTTGAAATAATACTACAAGTTTTATGTTATCTAGAAATTTCAACGAATACTGAATGAAAATTTGTTCTGAAAGCAGGGCTACAATAACAACACATTGCATTGCTTACCCCGCTGCTAGTGAATAAAAATTTTGGGCTCGAGCATTGTTGTCCAGATGGAAGTTCCTCATTGGCAGCTTCTACTTGGGATATTTCTGCGAGTGATATACCAGAGAGATTTACCTTAGAGGTATTAAAGTAGATCCAACCAACTGAGCAGATATCCCGAAAGATATCATGCATAAATCAGGAATGTGTGGATAAGAAGCCATGGTTATCCTTCCCCGAATAGAGTTAACCTTGTCTAGAAGGAAAATTGAGGTACAGGTACAGGAGAGACGTTACAACTTGCAATCTCAATACGCTACAACTAACACATTTCCTTTTTTAACCCGTCCCTTTTTGCAGAACAATATCTTTCGGTCACTTTGAGAGTTTCTGCTAGTTTTTCTTAGCTTGTTAAGTTATTTCCGATCATGGATGATTCAACCTTTTCTGCATTAACTAAGCTGAGTAACCCCTATTTCATGTGTTTGAGAAATTCACGTCTCCACCCAGTATTTTTATTGAATTGTCTACTTGTATTGTCCTGAGGCTGGCATTACATCATGTTCCAAATGGCTCAGAAACGATTAGTCATTCAGTCATATTACTGTAGGAATATTTTTTTTTTCTAAATTGTGGTATGTTTATGGTATCCGCCCATCCTTTCTTGGTGTTTCTTGTGTTTTTTTTTTATCAGTATTGACTAAGGCTAGACTACCCTAACTGGCATCCATGCCTGATAAAATTTTCCCTATGCACCATAACCTTCTTTCACCAAACTCTACTGGTTGGGTATGACTGCCCTATCCACGCATGTTGTCGATTTTCCACGGCGGGCAGCTGCGGTCTTGAAGGTCCTTCAGGGATTTGGATAGTATTTTCAGTTGCCCAAGGATGACTTTCCACTTTCCAATTATCCTTTATGTTTGGCGAGGCGGCACAGGTCTTGGAATCCTTCCCCCAGTATTTACTTATGTTTACCCATTGGAATGCCTTACCTCCTGTTCTGATGCTTACCAGTAGACGTTCTTCTGTCTTCTTAACCATCATTTGGCTTCTCTCTTAGTCTTTGGTAGGCTATGCCTGATTGTGAGTACTTGTGTTCTGTGCCCTATTACAGCATCCCATTTGGAACATTATTGCTGTTCTAATGTTGCTCTTGGCCTTCCTGTCATGCCGCCTCACCATTTTCTGAGTATCCCATTTCCAACCCCTTCTTCCCGGTTCCTTTTACCTGTTATAGAGTGCCTACTTGTATGCTATCTTCCCTGGCCGGCAGAGATGAAGATGGACACGGACACGGAGAGTGATAGTGAGAAAGAGACGGAGACGGAAACAGAGAACCAGACGGAGACGGAGACATAGACGGAGACGGAGACGGAGATGGAGACGGAGAAGGAGACGAAGACAGAGACGGAGACCGAGACCGAGACTGAGATGCCTAGCTAGGTGTGATTTTCTCCTCCCTTAGTTATAAGTCTCTCTGACGCCTTAGAGACCACCCTTGGTTGTTTCTCTGCTCCTTCCCTTCCATGTTAGGCCATAACATGACTGTACTGCAACTATGTTCCCCTTATCTAGTCATCTCACCCTAGCTTTTGAGCTTTCCCTCACTTGCTAGGTAGGCTAGGCTTGCCTATATAGTTCTCCCTATGGCCTCACCCTTTCCAGGTGTAGAGTAGGTACCCCTTGTGGTCCTCCTCTGCCACCTTAGCAGCCACCTTAGCAGAGCCAGTGCTATGTCTGTAGCTTCTCTTCCTATGCTATATACTTTTTGCTATCGGTTGTTGACTCTCTTGCTGGGTTAGCCTATCTAGACAGAGGTGCAGCCTCCTATCTCTTCTTCCTGTGTTGTCAACTTGAGTCCTTCTAGCACTGGCTTTGCATTGGCTATGGGTCATCCCTTCTGCCGTCTCAGCTGCAGTCTTAGACTAGTAATCTACTCGTTCCTTTGACACATCTGAGGACCATTTTCCTATAGAGTTGGTCAATTGGATCATGCTTGGTGGTCTGGACATCCTTTGAATCTATAATTCTTAGCATCCTCGCTGTCCTGTACGGCTCTCATTATCTTACAGGCTGCACCCTCACTTTTTATAATTTTATGATAATGATCAGGTCTTAGCAGGTTCACTTATCAACTGCCTTTCATTCCTGTACTTCCCCTGAGGTTGGACCCTTCCCTCTGGGATTGATCCCTCTCCCCCTTTTGACTTTATAATTTGTCTGCCGCCTTGTGTCGACATGCCTTGGGTACTTACAGGTCAGTCTTTTACTGGCTAATAAAAATATTGGCAGCCTCTCAGCTGCTTCTGCCTAGGGGGCAGCTGTTGCTCATCTAGCCATTATGATGAGTGAACTTCCCTTCTTAGGCTACTCTGATACACCTACTCGGGAGGTTCTGGTGTTCCTTTGATGTGATTCTTTCCTCAATATTCCTACCACACCGTCATTATGTTTTGCTTCATAAATTGCTACAGATTCTGAGCTGTTTGTCATGTGTTCTAATTATATTTTAAATGTAGCCATTCTTTTGTGGTAGGTTTATTAGTGTTAGGACTTATTTTTCTTAACTAATTTTAAGATGATATGATTTTCAACGATATGTACTCATTGCAATATCTTACCTTTATAGGTCACTGATGACATGGAGGGTTCAACTGTCACCTGTACCCGTTAGGTCAAGTTACACTCTGACCACAAGACCTGCACGAAACACGCGGATTGCTATGTTTCTAAGAGATTTGTTGTAATATGGGACCCAACAAACTGCTAGGTTTGCACGGATATCCCTCAAACCAGCTTCTATGCCAGTGACGTCTCCTTGGACGTTCGAGATCGACGTTTGAGGACGCTCCGACACTGGGCAAGAGGCTTCCAGAAGAGTTCTCAACAAGGTGCCACTTTTTTTTCCACTCTGGAACTGAAGGAACTTTTCTTTCCAAAGGCTAAAGTGTCCTCTGTTTTTGGTCACCATTTACTGACGTCCAACTCTCACCGGTACCGGGAGATCATGTGGATGATGAAGTGTGGGACACTGCATGTCAGGAGCCTGGACGCCAACAACATGTCTACTACTGCATTTGTGTCGTCAGAGAGGGAGAGGATCCTGCTAACCACAAAAGTCTCAGAATAGTCACTGGGTGTACATCAGGTGAGTGCAGCTCCCAGTGCCTATAGATCCAAGTCTATAATTCTTGTTTGGACGTTAGACAAACCTTCGCTTCTCAGTATCTTGTGACTAATGGTGTCCATGAAAGCTTTCATGGAGAACCGAACTGCTAAATATGAATGTTCCCAAGCAGACCTAACAACGAGGATAGAAGCTTTACAACAGGCACCTGTTTCTAAGGCCCCCCAGCTTCGAGCCTACCAGAATGCACAGTTAAGAATCCTGGGTGCATGCTGAGCATAAGTCTTTACCCGAAGGGTTCCTTCATATTAGGGATGGTTTGGGTTCCAAGCAAGTTTTGGAATTGGAATTCTTCCCATCGATCAATAGCTATCCTTACTGCTACATAAGGCTTGATTAACTCGAAGCGTCCAATAGGGATGATACAATCCCCAAGGAAACAATCATTATGGATCATGGCATGGCACAATTCCTTTTGGTTAGTTAAAGACGGCTGAATTCACCATAACCGAATTTTTTTGCCCACAAAGATACTTTCTATATATATATATATATATATATATATATATATATATATATATATATATATATATATATATATATATATATATATATATATATATATATATATATATATATATATATATACATATATACTGTATATATATATATATATATATATATATATATATATATATATATATATATATATATATATATATATATATATATATATATATATATATATCATGATCTGCATATAAAAACTAAATGTTACTGGAATAACATAATTTTCAAAACTTTCCTTTTGTTAACAACAATGTTCTTAACAGTTTTTAGTTCGATTCGTGCAAGTATCCTAAATGTTTTTCTTCACAAATCACTATCATTACTTTTATATCTATTATTTCATTGTTGCACCTGTTTAAGCATGTTGAAGAATAAGGGTTTTAAAAGTCTGTCAATTTCACGTGCTGATTTCTTACTCTACCGCTTGAGTTATTGGGTCCTTTGACTGGCTAGGCAGTAATACATTGGATCCCTACATCTAGTTAAGGCTAATTTATCCTTTGCCTACACATTCAACGAATAGTGTGGTCTATTCTTTCCACATTCTCATCTGTCCTTATACACCTTTCAACACTGAGATTACCAAACAAGTCTTCTTCGTTCAATGGTTTAATTACTGCACTGTAGTTGTTCAGTGACTACTCTTCTCTTCGTAAGGGTAGAAGAGAGTCTTTAGCTATAGCAAGCAGCCCTACTAGCTAGAAGAGAAGGACACACCGAACTGAATCCATTGTTTTCTAGTCTTGGGACAGTACCATAACCTCTGTAACTTGGTCTTCGACTGTCTTGAGTTAGAGTTCTCTTGCTTGAGGGTACATTTGGGCACACTATTCTATAGTTTATATATGGAAGATTTATTTCAATGTTGATACTGTCTTAAAAATATTTTATTTTTAATTGTTAATTACTTGTCTTATAGTATATCTATTTTCTTTCCTCACTTTGCTATTTATCCTTATTGGAGCTATTGCTTTCTAACATCATGCTTTTACAGCTAGGGTTCTAGCTTAGCTAATAATAATAATAATAATAATAATAATAATAATAATAATAATAATAATAATAATAATAATAATAATAATGTCATCAGCTATGGGTGCGTCAATAAAAAAGTATAATTTCGACTGATCAAGAGAAAAGAAAACCTTTGAGAGGTACACAGGTGCATCATTGGCTTTGCTTAATGCAAAGAAAAGAAAACTGTGTTGGAAAAGGAAACAACAAGCAAAGTTTAGCCTGGTGCTGCAGTTAGTCATCGCTCATTTATACTTGGGGTCAAGAGATGCCTTCATACAGGTCGTAATGTCAAAGAGACTTGAGACAATGAATTGAAAAAGTGTTAAGATTGTAGCAGACAGTAGTTAAATAATCCCAAAGAAGAGACCAAGAAATGCTCTTCACTCACTAAGTCAGTGTGTTGCTAACAACGAAAAATTGACAATATATATCTTGCAAGTGGTAGTTCAATGTGTATACTTTATTGCCTTATTTTCATATCAAGTAAATTATGCAATTCCATGCTGTAATGTGTTGAGTATGTATATATGAATTTTGTATTACAGAATCTATATCTATTTAGCTAAGAAACATGTTTTAATCTAGATTATTCCTATTGGTTATAAAATGTCACGGACAAGTGTTCCCCTAGGATTCTAACACAAAATATCATAAGACAAGAGGAAACAACAGAACAGCTACAGAAACATACTTCCAAAAAAATTATTATTTATTTACATCCAATCTTCCTCGGATATATGTCTATCAATTCAGATTTCAAATGAATACAAATATTCTACAAACCTCTCTTGATGTTGACAATATTGATGCACGAATCGACTGAAACTAGTAAGAACACTGTTCCTAACAAAAGCATAGTTTTGAAATTTAAAGGATTCTGGTAACATTCAGTTTTAAAAACTAAAGGGAAAATATTGGCTTTTAATGACACTTATGCATAGTATGTGAGGGTATTTATACATACATATACTGTATAAACACACACACAAACACACACAAACACACACACACACACACACACACACACACATATATATATATATATATATATATATATATATATATATATATATATATATATATATATATATATATATATATATATATATATATATATATATATATTGCTGGGACAATTCGGTCCCGGAAAATTCGGTCCCGGGCAATTCGGTCCCGGACAGTTCGCTCCCGGACAATTCGGTACTAGGACAATTCGGTACTAGGACAATTCGGTACCAGGAC
>NC_090758.1:52081254-52086254 GCF_036898095.1 Palaemon carinicauda | reverse complement strand
ATCATGGCTGGTGTCACATAAATACATTCTGTAAGAAAAAGATTACCATAAAAGCTTACTTTATCGTAAAATTATAAGCAATTCTTAAGTGACTCGAAATATAGTTTAATTTTAGAGTAAATTTTATACCGCAAGAAAACATTGTTAATGATGTTAGATCACGAAATGCTAATAGAAAATACACAAGTTTAATCAATATTATTATTATATTATTATTATTATTATTATTATTATTATTATTATTATTATTATTATTATTATGTGACTGCTTTTCGAAGTTTCCTTTTTATCTAATTACAATCTAACACACACACGAACACACAAACCCCGAGCTGGAATGGTGGATTGTGTCATTCAGTTTTTAATATCGTAAAAAAAAAAAGTTTAATACTATTTGTTATGTTGAGAGATTTGCACGTATTGGGTGGAATGTTCCTCCAAGCTAACTTCAGCCAGATTATTATTATTAAAGAAGGAGTTTTACCAGTCCAATGAGTCAAGCTTGACTCTCACAGGGCTGGGCCGAAAAAAAATCGGGATATAAAGAATTAAAAGATTATCAAAAATTCAATTGATAAGGAAAAAAAAATAAATGAAAAAAAAAAGAATTATATATATGTATATACAGTATATACTTATAATCTTTAAACATTCTAAATATGGGTGAATAGATGGATGAGTAGATATATATATATATATATATATATATATATATATATATATATATATATATATATATATATATATATATATGAAATCTGAGTGATAAAAATAATTAACTATATATTAAATCTATGTAATTTAAAATGAATTAGTAAAAAACTTAGGTAAAAATTTAGATTTTATCAATAATACGTGAATTCCTTAAAAAGGTTAAAATTCTAGAAGCAGAAAAATTACTTGATTCAGTTAAAATGTCAGAAAAAGTTTTCTGACCAAAACATATCTCTCTCTCTCTCGCTGAAAAACTTTACAAACCGAAAATATATGTTTAATAGATAAAAAAGTATCACATTCACTGCACATTGGAACCGTGCCGTGAGGTGTACTCATTAAAAATTCATGGGTTAATCTCGAGTGTCCAATTCGTAATCTGGTTAAAATTACTTCTGTTCTCTTGTTCTTTTGTGTCGAGGAATCCCAAGGAGCAACTTTCGGTTTAATTTGCCTTAATTTATTATTTTCTGGCACATTATTCCAAATATTCTGCCATTTTTCCAATATGAAATGCCTTAATAATGTAATGAAATCTCCAACTGGGAGGTTAATGTTTTGTTGTGGTAATTTAATGGCTTCTTTAGCAGCAGCATCCGCCTTTTCATTACCAACAACTCCAACATGAGCCGGTATCCAGCATAACTCGACACTTACACACTCAGAAGATAATTTACTTATAAGGTCTTTAATTCTTAGGATCAAGTGGTTCCTATGAGTATAGTTTTTAAGGGCCACTATGGCACTTTGAGAATCTGAATAGATGACAAATTTAAAATTCTTCCTATCTTCAATGGTTTTAATCATATTGATTGCTTGTAAAATGGCATATAACTCTGATGTAAATACTGATGATTCTTTTGGCAACGATAATTGTTGTGTTCCTTCTAAAGATACTGCAGCACATCCAGTACCAATTGGGGATTTAGAACCATCAGTATATATTGAATAGTGAGGACCTTTTCTCTGAATATGTTCTATGGTAATTTGCTTGTGGTGACTCGGAGTATAAGTGAATTTTTTTGATAAATAAAACAGATGAGAACAGATTCTTGTCCTTGTCATAATCCAAGGTGGGGGAAATAAAGATGGTTGGATAAGATTCACTTTAACGTTTGTTGATTGTAACAGTCTGTTTGCCCTAATTAGGAATGGTGGTTCATGGTTGTTTATAAATATGTCCCTCTCATTAAAAAGCTTTTTTGTTGGAGAATTAGTGGATAAAATTTTCAATGCATTCCGCATTGTTATAAAATCCCGATGCAAAGACAATGGGGGTTCTCCAATTTCACATAAAACTGAGAGATTTGGGGATGATCTAAATGCTCCGCTACAAATTCTCAGGCCTCGAGTGTGTATTGGATCTAAAGATTTCAAAGTTGCTTCTGATCCTGAACCATAAATTGGGCTACCATAATCAATTCTTGATAATACCAATGCTTTATACATCATTAGTAAAGTTGATCTCCTTGCACCCCAGGTTGTGTGAGATAATTTCCTCATTAAATTAAGAGCACTGTTACATTTGGATTTGATGTATGATACATGTGCTTTCCAATTCAAATGGGTGTCAAAAATTAGTCCCAAAAACTTTACCTTATCTTGAAATTGGATTTGTACGTTGCCCAATGTTAGATTGATATCTTGGTTCTGCTTCCATCTACTATTTTTATAAAACATTATGGCTTGAGTTTTTTCTGCCGAAAGTCTAAAACCAACAGATGCGGTCCACTCTAGTATTTTTCTAGTGGCACTATTTAGAATCCTTTGTAAATGACGCAAGCTATTGGAGGAATAGTAAATTGCAAAGTCATCTACATATAGACTACTTTGCACTCCTTGTGGCATTTGATTAACAATGTCGTTAATTGCCAATGCAAAAAGAGTCCCGCTTAAAACACTGCCTTGCGGTACACCACTGTCAAGATTAAAAGATTCGGAGTAAATGTTATCAATACGAGTTTGAAACGTTCTTCCACCAATAAAATTTCTAATAAAAATAGGAAGGTGTCCTCGAAAACCATTCTGATGTAAGGATTTTAGTATTGAGTGTCTCCACGTTGTATCATATGCCTTTTGAATATCAAAAAATATGGCTATTGTGATCTGTTTTCGTTCAAAGCCTCTACGTATATAATTTTCTAAGTGTGAAAGTGAATCCAAAGAAGATCGTTCTGATTGTGAGCCAAATTGAGAAGTTGATAGAATATTATTGCGACGTAAACACCAATTTAGTCTATAATGTACCATTTTTTCCAGTAATTTACATATGCAACTGGTTAATGAAATTGGTCTGTAATTGTTTGGATTACTTGGATCTTTCCCTGCCTTTACTATTGGTATTACTATTGCATGTTTCCATGCCTTTGGAAATAGGTGTTTGGTCCAAAGATGATTGTAAAAATCCAATAGATATGCTTTAGCTAAAGGGGCTAGATTTCTAATCATATCAAAATTTATCTTATCTTTACCCGGGGCTGTTGACCTACAATTAGATAAGGCAAATTCCAACTCCTCTTCAGTGAATCTTTTATTGTAATAGATATCCTCCATAGTATCAAAGTTCAATGGTGTTGCTTCTTCTCTTCTTTTAATGGCTCGAAAGTGGGCATCTAAATTATCAATGCTGCTTATATTTTCAATATTATGGCCGATAATATTAGAGATTGTCTGAGTATCATGTATTAACGAGCCGTTATGCATTAATGCGTGTCTCGCTGGTTTGCTGTAAGAGCCATTAATCTTCCTAAACTTCTGCCACACCTTCTGCACAGAAGTATTATCCGATATGCTTGACACGTATTTTTGCCATTAAATTATCTTGCCTTTAATTACTTCCTTTCTGAATTTAGCAGAAACCCTATTAAAATATGGTTTCAACACACTAATTTCTATTGCTATGTCAACCAGTTTGTTTATTTTATTCCCTAACATTAGGGGACCAGTGCTCAAATGTTTGAATCTTTTATTTAGGGTTTCTAATTTTCTTCCAACTGCATGCTTTTCGTTTATCAGCTGGGTTAATGTCTCTGACCACCATGGGACTGAATGTTTTAACTGTCGGGTGCCAGTCAGAGGTATCGATTTATCAGCCGCTTGTGTGATAAAATTCACAACGTCATCATTTGTTTTATCATGATCTTGGGAGTAATCAAAGGGAGGCACTTGCTTAGTGTAAAACTTGAACTTATCCCAGTCAGCTTTATCTGTATTATATCGTTGAATCGAAGAAGTTGGTGTATGTCCTAATATGGTAATCAAAATAGGAAAATGATCACTGGTAAACAGGTCGTCTAAGACATTCCATTCGAACCTATCAACAATATTATTGGAACACAGAGTTAAATCTATTGACGAATAGGTTCCATGAGCTTTTGAATAGTAAGTGCTACTCTCTGCTTCATTTAATATACAGAGGTTATGATCATTCATCATCTGTTCAACCTTTGAACCATTTATGTCAACATCAACACAATTGGTGTCCCATATGGAGTTATGGGAGTTGAAGTCTCCTAGTAATAGTATATCCTCTTGCATATTTGGGAGTACTTTAGGTAGATTTTGTATATCATAGTTGAAAGAGGGTTGATTGTACATATTATAGATATTAAAGTTGTTGTTATTTAGATGTAATCTAACTCCAGATAATTGAAATTCTGATGTGTTGAATATTGAAGCATCATAAGTTACTTTATTATGAACATATACTGCAGTCCCAAAAGCATTGGGAGAAGGGATTGAGCGAGATGCTAAATTGTAGTTTCCTATTGAAGGAACAGTATCATTAGTATGTTGTAAGCATATTGCAATAGGGTTATAATTTTTCAATAGTCTTTGGATTTCCCCTAGATGTAAACGGGTTTTAAGACCATTAATATTCCACTGAATTATGTAAGGGTTGAACGTTACGGCAAAGAAGATAAATTTCCACTGGGTAAGGCATTATTTCTGCTTATTCTGTTGGAGACGGGTTTCTGCTTGACTACGCTAGATGTAGTTTTTGAATCAAGATTTGGTTCCTTGGGTATGGCTCCCTGGGTTTTACCCTTGTTTGTATTAGCTTCCTGAGTGTCATTTGCATTAAGGTTAAGTTTCTCTATAAATTTTTCCAGTTGGAGGGTGCCTGTTGCACGTTTCTTTATTAGATGGTCAACACACATACAACCAGCATTGTGGCTTTCTAATTTGCCATACTGGTTTTTGTTTTTGTTCTTAGTAAAATTATCTATTATATTATTCATCTTATGTACATTTAGATTTTTAGGGTCATTGAATTCTGCCATGAA
>NC_090758.1:52079424-52080754 GCF_036898095.1 Palaemon carinicauda | reverse complement strand
CATTTCTTGTAATCAATTGCAATCATCAGAAAATGCATTGTTGCAGACAGAAGGCATCAGTAAATGCAAGCAAAAGCAAAAGACTCTTTCTTACTTAGAAGATTAATAAGAAAAAGGAGAAGAAAAACTATATCGTCTACCAAAATAACAAAATCTTTTTAAGAGAAGATAAATTCTTTAGTCTTTTTCAAGTTTTTTCTCTTTAGTTGAAAGAAGAATTAAAATAAGATCCTGTGTTAAAAGAAACCTTTTGGAAATGAGTTTCCTGTGTTAAAACAAAGCGTATCCATCTCAGAGTCCAAAAGCATTACGATTATATATTAATTATTAAAATTTTCAATGAACAGTTCATAAAATTCTCATCTTGAATTTTATATGAAATTTTCCATATAAAAAGATTAAGGTGGTTTTCAACTACATGTTTTTTTAACATATAAATAGTTAGTAATCTTATAATTACAAAGCAATAATGCAAAGTAAAAGACTTTGGTACAGTTTTACAATAATGTTCGTAATATACTGTAATATTTTTTTTTTATCTAATTAATGAGCTACAAATCTTTATAATTTCGAAAGCAAATAAAACTGTAGATTATTTACCGAAGATTAGTCAACACATAATTCTTTAAGCTTTTACTTCTCCAATATTTAACAAAAATTATTCTCTATTACCAAGAAATATCAATTAAATCTAATTTCTTCGTTTTTTGCAAAAAGAAATATATTCCTCAGCAATATTTATTTGATTTTGAAAGTGAATTAATGATAACAGACGTTTCTATAAAATTCACAATAATATTTCGGCCAATTTTTCGTTACACCGAAAGAGGTCTTAAGTCAGAACCAACCAGTTGCACAAATATATATAAATTGACAATCTCTCTCATGGTTTTATCTCTGTGAAAATATTATATAACTTTACAATAGTCGTCGCCTGCATTTGTTATCATTGTTATATATCTCGATTTTAGGTTGAGACGACTCGTTCCTTTAGTGTCGTGACATTTTGAAATTTGATGATTTTTTTTTTTCTCTTCAAAGATTTCATGTTATTCGTAGTATTCAATGATTAATCTATTTAAGTACTGAATTAGTCCTTTTTTATACTTGCATACACACCTATGAATTCATACTTACAATTATAATAGGAACAAACTGGAATAGCTATTTCTTCCACATGCATAGAAAAGGATTAATGTCTGTGCACGCCATTATTAAACTAATACACCTGAATATTTTCATACCTTCAACGATCAAGGTTTTATAATAAATAAAGTCCCCTCTAGAAAATACTTAATAACTTGATTTAAAATCATAATCACATAGCTAG
>NC_090758.1:52049424-52061924 GCF_036898095.1 Palaemon carinicauda | reverse complement strand
TGAAATTTTGCTTTTAAGTTATATTTTCTCTTGTCTATAAAAGGGAAAATATATCTCAGATGATAGTGAAATAGATTGGTGGAATATTTTCCATCCTGTTATGGGTCTTAGATATCATCTAATTTGTAGGTAAACAAATATTTTAGCATTTTATTCAATTCTGTTTGTTTGAATCAAGTAAACTCTTACATAATATTTTTGGTAATATAAACAATATACAGTACTACTACTACTACTACTACTACTACTACTACTACTACTACTACTACTACTACTACTACTACTACTACTACTACTACTAATAATAATAATAATAATAATCCTTCTCGAGGTACATCTATCTTGTCAAATATTAAATCTGACATGATTCTGCGGTACCAAAATATAAAATATAAAATATAAAATATAAAATATAAAATCTTATATTTCCTTCAAAATAAAGAAATACATAATCGTGACAGGAAGAGGAAGATGTCCGGGACATCTATTGAGAGAGAGAGAGAGAGAGAGAGAGAGAGAGAGAGAGAGAGAGAGAGAGAGAGAGAGTTACCAAACAGTAAAATGAAGAAGTAAAATTAATTATTGAATGTCAAACAATTGACAGAAATATTTAGATAGGAAATCAAGGGAAAATTTGATTGGTTTTAATACTAAAAAAGTTGAAATGGAAAAACTAGTTCACTTTCTTTTTATTGGAAAATATATGGAGAAAGAAACAGCAAACTGTTTCAATATCTTCTTCTTTATTTGCTTTATAGTTCAGCAAAGAATGAAATGTCCAACTTTTAAAAAAGACAATTAAAAGCTTTGTATTCCCTATTCGTTCAATCTCAGATCTCAGTTTATTCAAGGAGTTTTTCTCCCTCAAATTTTCACTTTATATTCGGTAAAAGTGATGCAAAGATTCTCTCAATGTTGAAATTAATAATTCACTTTGAGGGGAAACTCACATTGATTTCATTCATATTGATGGAAAAGAATAAATTATATCTTTAATTATATAGCAATAATATTTATATACCATAAAAGATATATTTAATTCTCTCCCTATGCTTTTTTTTTTAAATTTGTAAAAATAAATATTTAATGATTTCTAATATGTCAAGAGTAAAAAAAAAAGAGTGATGTTGGTTCAATGTCATTCATATCAACATCAGTAGTATTGAATCATCAATTTAATGTTTTATCAGGTCATTGTAAGGCAATAGATTTTCCTATGAAACACACGGCCGAATTAAGTAAATCAGTGCATGCTCCCGTAGATTTGCAACAAATTCATACAATAACAAGCCAAAATGAGTTACGACCAACATTATATGCTGTAAATTTAGAACACAGATCACTTACATTATTTTTTTACTCTGGTATTCACGTAATATCATGGATTTAAGGACACATCATTTGTTCTTTTCGAGCATTCCAATAGAAAAATCCGGAGTGAGACTCTCAAGTATAGGAAATAATGAATTAAATGTAATAGGCATAACTCATGTTCAGTTCAAGGTCGGTAAGCGCACGTTTGCCGATACATTTGTTGTTGTACAAAACATTGATATGTATCCAGCTGTAATTATAAGATACCCATCTATGGGAAATCAAAACATTATCTTAGCCCCTGCCAAGCACGGCGTGTATATCAAAGGAAAATTCTATAGGTCTTCTAATACCTTAAAATCAGTTTTGGATGAAAAGGAAACGACAAATGAAACAGTGACGTACGTTGAAGAACCAATAACTAATAAAGAAATAATATACGCGACCCAACAGAATTCTTGTTCACTCGTAATATCATCTTGCACGCAATCTATCGAGCCAAATGTACCTTCAAATTTAATAGTGCAAGTAAAGAAAACGTTACCGGAATCTGAAATATCAATCCTTTCCGACACTTTGAAAACTAACGGATTGTCTGTCACACAAGCTATTTATACAGTAGGATCACATCAACAATATAATATTGAAGTCTGAATCATTTAAATAACACTTTAGTAATTCACAAAAATCAACATATCTTGGATGTAGAAGTTTAAAAACATCGTATTCTTAACGTTGCTGAAATCAATCACGCTCAATCAGTTGCGGATGAATCCCTTTTGCAATCTATTTAAAATAAAATCAATAAACACATTCAAGACGAAGAAATTCAGCAGAAATTTTTTCGACTTTTAACTGAATATCATGATGTTTTTTCCACTACGGATGGATCCTTAGGAAAAACAGATGTGATCGAGCATCAAATAAGGTTAAAGGACAAGCAGAAAATTATCTATATACCTTCGTACAGACTCCCTATGAAATTCCAGAATGAAATAAATGATGAAGTAGGTAAAATGCTAGAAGAAGGAGTCATTAGGAAATCGGACAGCCCTTATAATTTTCCATTAATAGTTGTACCGAAAAAAGATCAAACATCGGGTATCTGCGTAGACTTCCGTCACCTACACGAGGAGACGATCCCTGATCGATTCCCAGTGCCATGTACTGACAATATTTTATCTATGTTAGGTCAGAATAAATATTTTACCAGTTTGGACTTACTTAAAGGCTTTCACCAGATATCATTAGAAGAAAATAGTATCCCATACACAGCCTTCAGCTGTTTACGTTGTGCTCCCATAACATTTACAAGAATGATTAACATACTGTTTGGAGACTTGCTAGAGGATATATTGCAGGCCTATATGGACGACCTTGTAATCTTTTCCAACACCTTAGAAGATTATCTACGTAAATTAGAACTAGTACTACAGAGACTAAGACAACATAACTTAAGGGTAAAGATTAGTAAGTGTGAATTTTTCAAAACAGAATTAGTTTATTTGGGTTTTATAGTGTCAAGCCAAGGTCTTAAAGTAGTCCATGATAAGATGTCGGCTATCCGTAACTTTCCGATATCTACTAATGTCAAGAGAATACAGCAATATCTGGGTTGTAGTGGATATTACAGGCGTTTTATACGCAATTATTCAATAATAGCCGCTCCTTTAAATGATCTTACGAAGAAGGGCGTAGATTTCATATGATCTGAGCAGCATCAACAGGCGTTTAATACCTTGAAAGATGAACTGTGTAGTTCTCCTATCTTAAAATTTCCTGACTTCGGTAAGGAATTCTTCATTGCAACAGACGCCTCAGACTTAGGAGTAGGTGGGGTATTGCTTCAGCAATATGAAAAACAATTTTTCCCGATAGCTTTTTATTCTCGAAAACTGAGAACTTCCGAAAGTAAGTATGCAGTAATAGACAAGGAAGAGCTAGCTATTGTTAATTCACTAGTGCATTTTAAGTTCATAATGTACGGTTATCCCGTTAAGGTTCTTACTGATCATAAACCACTAACCGACTTCTTTAAAGGCTTCAACCACAGCCCCAAACGAACTCGGTGGCATTTGTTCATTCAAGACTTTGTCGCGAGAATCGGGTTTTTACCTGGGAAAGGAAATATCATTGCTTATGCATTATCACGTAACCCCGTGTCATCTTGTACGTAGCCTTTAGCTGAATTGATAGATATATCAACAGCCATGCCTATTGTTAAAACGATATCTGAACAAGAAGATTTGGGCTGCAGTGCTGAAATATTACAGACTCAGCAAAGAAAAGATCAGAAATTTGAAAAAATTATAAATGCTTTGAATGGCAATCATATAGAAAAGGAATATACAAAGTACAAGCAGCAGAATTATATAATCAAAGACAATATTCTGTGTAGGACCGTGACAAGGAAAACCCGCAATACACCACATGTAACTAACGACCAGGTAGTAGTACCAATCTTACTTATTTCTACTGTCATAAATTGGTTGCATGCAAATCTATTGCATGGACACCCGGGGTTCTCCATAATGTCACAGAAAGCCAAACCATTGTTTTATTGGCTTAAGATGCTTACAGATATAAAAAAACATAGCTAATTGTCGCACATGTCAGGAAAACAAAGGGCATACGAAAACACATGTCAGCCTAGGGGCTTATCCCGTGCCCAATCAACCCTTTGAAAGGATCCATTTAGATTTATTAACAGGATTTTACGAGTCAGACAGAGGAAATAAGCACCTCTTAGTAATTGTAGATGCTTTAACTCGATATAGAGAACTAATAGCGCTTAAAACTATAACTGCGATTGAATGCTCTAGGAAGTTTTACGAGTGTTACATTTGTAAACCTGGAATTCCACACGTGATAATATTAGAATCGGGTGGAGAATTTAATCACTTTCTTACCTCATTGTGTGAATTCCTTAGCATAAAGAAAATAAATACCCTGATATATCACCCAGAGTCGAATGGGCTAGTGGAAAGAGCAAATAGGAAGGTTTTAAATATATTAAGAGTAACACTAGGGGGATCAGACCCCAACTGGGATATTGCAATACCTGCGGTACTGAGTGCTCTGAATAATTCATATCATATATCAATTAAAATGTCACCGCACGAAGCATTGTATGGTACCCCAGTTAGAACGCCTTTCCATGTATTAAAGCCTACAACTAATCTATCAAATCCTTTAAAAGAATGTATAAATGCAAGTATAAGTCGATATGATATCCTTCGAAAGAATTCAGAAGAATCACAAATCATAATGAAAAGGAATCATGATAAAATAGTGAAGCTAACTAAAACATATACCTTGAGTGATAATGTATACATACAGGTAAATGTACGTAAAGGATTCAATTATAAACTAACACCTAAGTTTGAAGGCCCATTTAACATTTTTGAAACATTAACGGCCAATAGGTTTAGAGTTCAAAACGTATCCCAACCCACGGATGAGAGAATCGTACCATTGGCTCACATAAGAAATTAAAATAAGAGGGAAAGAAGTGAGGGAAAGATTTTCTATTTTTTTTATTACATTATATGTTAACAGTTTTTCTTCTTAATACAGGAGTAATTACATATATTTTTCTCGTTACAGGTTTCCAAGATGAAGTTTTTGTTGTTGGGAGTGATATTGTTCGCTCAGACATTTTTCTCGTGTGGGATGAGCTCTAAAACTAAAAGTATAGATTTTAAATATGGCACTATAGTTGAAAGACAAGAAGACTTTTTTATTACATCGAGTAACGTAGTTGTTGAAGTGCGTATGCAAGTAATTTTTCTCCCAGAGAATGACGTCACTAGCTTAAAGAGCGCCATTTCAAGGTTTGCTGTCTCACTAAATGAAATGCATAGAAGACATTTTCCTTTTAATACAGAGAGTTCCCTTGCATCGACACTAAAAGTTGCAGAGATGCTATCTGACGACTTGCAAAATAAGACTTACCTGGCAGAATCTTTGGCTCGTGACCTTTTGATGTGGACTGTAGGATACGATAATCTTGAGAAACGTAACCCGTTTATTTTTGCTGCACTAAACATCGTTGGTTCTATTGCAAGTTTAGGTTTAGGAATTTGCAATCGTCTTAAGATTAGTAATCAAAATAAGGAAATTGAGTTTTTGACTCATGAAGATGAATTGAATATGTCAGAACTAAGGAATCAGTTAGCTTCAATCAATCAAATTATGAGTTTAGTACATGAACATTCTAGTAATATCAATCAGATTATGGAAGTACAGGATTTGTTGGCAACGTTAATGTATTATGATTCAAAAATAGATCACATACATAACAGAATTGCACATTTCATTGAGAAATCAAAAGATTATGTGGAAGCTATCACGTTAGCGACTAAAGGTGTACTGTGACCCCATTTGTTGCCAATAAGATACTTAAAGTAAACTCTGGAGAACGGACAGAAGAAATTAGGTTATATTCCTTTGTTAGACGCATGTAGGTTAGAATTTTATTACAGCCAAATTACAGTAAGCGTTGAAAATAACAGGATTATGATTACAATTCCCTTTCATTCTTCCGATGCCTGGCAATCTTACAGGATATCACCATTTCCGACTTTCATGACGAATAACTCAAATCCAGTAATATCCAGTTTGACAGGACACGTATTGATTTCCCCAGACAAGGAAACATATACGGTCATTAAAGACTTAAATAAATTAACTCACTTTTCAGATGCAATGGATAGAAAAATATGTACAGCTGACTCATTTGAATTCCATAAAAACTTAATGGATTCATGCGAGTTAGGTATAGTGCTAGACGGTGCTCTCTCCCATACAAATGAAAATTGTCTGGATAGGCTTTATCCCTTTGACAATAATAAGTTCAATTGCAGACTGAACAACAGCTCGTGGATACGATACGACAAGGCCGGCTTCAATGTATCATGCCCGGACGGATCCACGTCCTATTCCCAAATCTTTGTTGCAGCAGATGGTTGTATTGGGACGTCCCCGAATTACATGGTGCAAGGAATCAAGACTATCATCAGAGAACGAGCCTACTTCGCGAACTTCACGTGGTCAACAACAATTCCATCTTTACCTCTCCCATACAACGAACATTTAGCCAAGCGGTTGATGAAATTGACCGAGATGGACCACCCGTCACCAACTTATGCAGATCTAAGATTTTACATATTCCTGGCAGCTTTATGCGTTACGGTGATTATTTTTATCGCCGTTAACATCTTTGTTTGGCGTAGGTTAAGAGACAATAGTTTGCAGCTCAAACAGAACGTTTTGCCATGTCCAGACAAATCTACTTATTTAATTCAATTTAAAGCCGTTTGAAACTGGCCCCTTCATTCGCTCAAAGGAGTAAAAATGTCTTGGAAAAGTGTTGTGTACGAAAAGCAGTTAGTACGCTAGTAATATGTAATTGAAGAGACTATTGAACATTTGCATTTTAAAAATATTTTTACAAACATTTTAATGATAAAAACATTTAAAAAATTTAAGAATCTATGGGCACCTAATGAAATATATAAGCCCCAAATTTTTGAATAAAGAATCTATGGGCATCTATATATATATATATATATATATATATATATATATATATATATATATATATATATATATATATATATATATATATATATATATATATATATATATATATATATATATATATATATATATATGTACGAAACCGTGGTACGTGTACGTACCAGGAATTTGTGTTTGTGCACTAAAATTGTATCTTTACCAAGGTAATAAATATTTTTATTCATTACCGTATTATAATAATCTATATTTCTGACAGAGGTAACAATTATTCTTTAACAAAGTTACCGAATCATATGTATATCAGTATGTTTTTTGGGGGTACCATATAATCGTTTGCTAGCAATGTACCATATATGTGATCTGTATTTATCATGCATTTTTTCTTTGTTTTGGCAATATCTGTTAATATGCATTATTATTATTATTATTTTTAATGTGCCTATTTGAACATTCATCCTCATTTTCTTATGACTAAAGTTAAACAGAAAATAATATATATATCCAGTCACACTCCTATTAAACATATTTTGACGTGTTGTCAAATTAAAAAAAAAAAAAATTGAGATAGGTGGCCGAGCTATGTAATAATTATATAATACATGTTTAAAAACACATGACCTAATAGGTCACTGTGGAAGTAGAAGCGAGTGTGAGAAGTGCTGTGGTCATATCATAGCAGGATGCGAATACCAAACCTCAGCAATGTAACATTTTTCATGAAGAGTAAACACTAACCCAGTCCGTGAGAAAGGTTGCCTGTGAAAACGTAACTGAGTATCTTCCGGTATTAATGTTGAGTTTACATAAATCATTAAGTGCTGAAATAACTTTAACATGCATATGGATATTTGTATCAGTTTACTCTGCGATGTCTTACGGAATGGTCATCCGACCAAACCAGCTATTTTCCTGTGATAGAGATGTTAACCCTGTTCTTAAAGAATAAACTACTTTTAAAGTTAACTTACTTAGACTTTATTTGACGATGTAACATACCAAGATGACATTTGAAGAGAACCCAAATGTGTGTTAACTACAGTAGCACACTAATATATATATACCAATCTATCTATATATATATATATATATATATATATATATATATATATATATATATATATATATATATATATATATATATATATATATATATATATATATATATATATATATATATATATATATATATATATATATATATATATATATATATATATATATATATATATATATATATATATATATATATATATATATATATATATATATATATATATATATATATATATATATATATATATATATATATATATATATATATATATGTGTGTGTGTGTGTGTGTGTGTGTGTTATATATATATATATATATATATATATATATATATATATATATATATATATATATATATATATATATATATATATATATATATATATATATATATATATATATATATATATATAAATATATATATATATATATATATATATATATATATATATATATATATATATATATATATATATATATATATATATATATATATATATATATATATAGCTGCAACTTCCAATTTCGTAGAAAGAAAGGATGAACTACATATATATAATTTCGAAGATGAATTTACCTTTTTTCAGAGGAGTAAAAATGTTCTTACAAAAACTATTTTGATTTTTTTTTACAATCTATTACGATTTTCAAAATCCTCTTTTCTATACTTTCTTACAGGATGACTTCTCGCCCAGTGTTCAATGAGTGTGACCGGTATAAGATCAGACAATGGAAGATCTTGGATGAGGTTATATGTCCCTTGCTGCAGCTGTTTCTCATCTGGGGAAACCCAGATTGGGATCAGAAAATCCAATTCTTAACTTACCTGGAGAACAAAAATGTAGAGATCAATAAACTAAAGAAGAAGCTCTACCCAGAACAGCTTAAGACTTTACAGAAGTATCCCCCAGATGTTGCTAAGTGGGATATAACCCTTATATGTCTTCTATTGAAACATTGTAAAGGAATCTTTGCTGGCAAAGATGACATTGCTTGGTCATCAGGAAGCGGTAAAGAGCCAGAATGTCTTATCACATCTTTAAAGGACATAAGAAACACTATAGCTCATGAAGCTCTCAATGTAAATAAGAAAGATTTCTTTGACAAAATTGAAGAAATCCGTACACTAATGGAGAGAGCACTTTGCAGTGTTGGCAAAATATGTTCACATGTCAGCCAGACAGAGATTGATGCAAATGTTGCTAATTTCAACCAAAAGCTTAATGAAATAAGAGATGCAGACATTTCGCCAAAGACCCTTGATGAGTACAAGAAGGAATTGTTCTTCTCTGAACAGATAACATTGATAAGGAATAAAGGTGTTCCATTCTTGAAAGATGTCTTGAATCGAAATACAACCATAAATCCACTGTCCTTAATAGTGAAAGGAGATGGAAGGCAGTTGCCAGTGAATGAAATATTCACAGAAATAGAACTGAATCAGGATGGAAAGAATAAGGAGGTTTTACTGGAGGACATAATAGATGTAGCCTCGGGTTCTGACGCTGGAAGTTTTATTTTGCTCAAAGGACATGCAGGAATGGGCAAGAGCACTCTAGTGAAAAAGATAACATCTGATTGGGCCAACCAAAGACCCTCCATCAAAGGCCTCAGCTCCTTTCATCTGCTCTTTTATGCAGAATCAAGAGATATTGTTAATACATTTGATAGGCTTATTGAATGTTCTTTGGGAGAAGAAGTTCATCGCTCATTCAAGGATGGAGACCTTGTTAAAGCTGTCTTAGGACAAAAAACTCTGGTCATCTTGGATGGCTACGATGAGCTCAATAAGAGTTCATCTGGCCTTTTCAACCATATTCTTTCTTTAAACAAACTCTACAGCCAATTAACTGTTATTGTTACGACCAGACCTGAAGCTGAAGAGAAACTGAATGCTCATATCGAATCCAGAGCTCTGAATGCTGTTCATCTTCGGCTTGTAGGAATTAAAGCCAACAAAAGAGAAGAGTTTGTAACCAAATACTTCTTAAGTCTACCCAAAGATTCCCCAGTTTTACAAGAGCTAGATAATCTATTAAAATTCCTTAAGAAAACTGAACACAAAATGAGCATAGTGTGGGAAGTTACCTATAATCTCTGTCTCCTGACAATTCTTTGGATGTTCAAACCAGATGTTGTAAACAGAATCACAACTGAGGCTGAGCTCTACTGGCAGATTTTCCTTCTAATCATCTCCAAATTGGAGGAGCGTTTGCAGAGGAACCCATCTACGTGTGACATAGAATTAAGTGTCTTGCAACACAAAATATCTATATTTCTGGAGGAACTCTCTTTGGAATCTCTCAAAGGATTGAAAGATGATTTTATAAATCTTCCCCATTCGGTCTATCAAAGATTGACTGCTCTATGTCTTCGTTTGGGAGTACCAATAGAAGAGCTGGCTGGAGCCTTCCTAAAGAAAGTCACCTCCTTCAACAACTCCTATTACACTTTCCCTCATAAGGGTTTCATGGAGTTCATGGGAGGTTACAACATCTATAAACAAGTGACCTGCCCAGATGTGGATCGATTGGCAATACAAGAGTGGACTGATGAATTATATCAAACCAGCATCCCATTACAAATCCAAATTAAAATGCTTGCTTCTCTTAAGTCAACACAAACTACATCAGTGACAGACTTTGTGAAAGAGCTGCATGGGGGCTCTCTCCCTGACTCTCTAGAGAAGTATCAAAATTTACTTATCCAGACACTAAGCATTTTCAGCGTGAGGGAAGTGGAGGTGCCACTGGCAACCAAGATTGAGACCCTGAAACTCCTGGAGGAGTCAGGATTGGAGGACAAAGACTCAGTCCTGAAAGTCATGCACAACATAAAGTGCAGTGACAAGGTTGCACGCTGGATAGCGCAGAGGTTTCGCTTGATTGATGACAACACTAAAATCACTGACTCATCATTCGAGTCTTACATCACCCTCCTTGCAGCCACTGATCCTCCTCTCCCAAACAGAGATAAAATTAGAATTTTTATAGACCTCAAAGAAAGTATCTCGGGCTTCGAGGTACTAACCAAACATCTCTTGCGACACCAGGTTTACCCAAGAGTAATATCCCTTCATCGCAGCCTTAGAGAATTTACGTCAATTAACGCAGAGGAAACAGAGTCAATCAAAAGTCTACTCAGCAATGAGTAAGTTTTGCCTTTTCCTTTGCTTTTCTGATAGTTATTCTGAATATCAGCCTACTTCTTAACTAATATCATCAAATATCTTTATGAAAAAGATAGTGATACATACATAAACACACACACACACACACACACACACACACATATATATATATATATATATATATATATATATATATATATATATATATATATATATATATATATATATATATATATATATATATATATATATTTATATATAGATAGATATGTATGTATGTATGTATGTTAAGCGTAGTTTTAAAGAGAAATGAAGACAGACATGAACAATTAGGCTACAAATTTTGCCACAATCCACAACTTGAGTCTCATAGTCTTTATCCTTTATATTACTAGTATCATCATCATCATCATCATCATCATCATCATCATCATCATCATCACGGTCATCATTAGATTCATTATAAAAAAAGTCTCAAATTTACTTTCCTTCTCATTTATAGATGATATAAATTTCAACATTCCACCAAATTATTCCTTTTTACTTTTCATTCTTATCATCATCATCATCATCATTATCATCGTCATCGTCTCTTTAATCATCTTAATCATCATCATCATTGCACTTAATAAAATTCCCGATCGAATCTAATAATTATTTCTTTCTTTTCTTCTCTTTGGAACAGTTGTGAGATTTACAGAGGCATCTGGAACCCAACGTTTCAAATCTCTCGAAATGTGAAGGATCTGTTTGTTTGGCTTCCAGACCAAGTCAGCCTCGACGCCTTCTGTCGATCTTTACAAAGGACAAAAGAGATCGGACATTTAGGTGAGTTATAAATGAAGGACGACAGATATTCTGTCTTCCTTTCCTCAGAGGGACTTTATAATATCTCGCCTTCTACCCCTTATCCCATTCCTGTCATTCGTTCAGTTAATATTGTTATTATCATTATTTCTATTATTGTAACTATCATTATTATTATGATTATTACTGTATAAATTTAGAACATTATATTCGAGGCTCAATGAATTTTTATTTTTCTTAAATAGGACAATATTGTTTTCATCTGATCTGAAGTAATTTAAAAGCTTTCGATGCTAAGTTTTCTTTTATTTTTCTTAAATTTAAAGGAAATGATTCAGTTTAAAGGTGACATTACTACATCACTATAGTCACTATGGATTTTACGAATAATGATATTAATGATGGTGACAGTAATGAATAGTAATCATTATGATGGTAATGAAGAGGAAACCAGAATCGGGAACAGTGATAATCCAACAAAGCTCCTCCTGACTCCGCCTCCTTTCTGCGTTGATTGATTCTCTACAAATTATGTGGGCGGAGTCATTTGATCTCAACAATCAATCACCGAAAGGGACGGGAAAAGGTTTCTCTCGACCAATAATATTGTGATATTTCAATAAAGCTGAGTTATTATTGGCTGAGTACAATGTATG
>NC_090758.1:52040168-52048924 GCF_036898095.1 Palaemon carinicauda | reverse complement strand
AGTACAGAAGAATTGTCATTGACTTTTATCTTTCTTCGTGGCCAAGTGGCTTAGTCACTGTCTATACAAGCTTGCCGACCAGGGTTCGATTCCCGGTCGGAGCCAAGCTCTTGTCTTTGTGTGATTTCGCCTGGGGCTCTGATCTCGAGGTCGTTAAGAGAATCCAGACATTAATGTATCATAAATATATATGGCTTATTTGAATATGAAAAACACGTAAAAATGTGCAAAATTTATCATTAATTGAATGCCAAGTAACAAACTACCAATTAGCTACGATGGTGAAGATGGGTTGATTTCAATTCTAAGTACAAAATACCTGAATTCGACATGTATAAATACAGAAAAATTGTCATTGACTTTTATCTTTCTTCGTGGCCAAGTGGCTTAGTCACTGTCTATACAAGCTTGCCGACCAGGGTTCGATTCCCGGCCGGAGCCAAGCTCTTGTCTTTGTGTGATTTCGCCTGGGGCTCTGATCCCGAGGTCGTTAAGAGAATCCAGACATTAATGTATCATAAATATATATATGGCTTATTGAATATGAAAAACAGGTAAAAATGTGCAAAATTTATCATTAATTGAATGCCAAGTAACAAACTACCAATTAGCTACGGTGGTGAAGATGGGTTGATTTCGATTCTAAGTACAAAATACCTGAATTCGACAGGTATAAGTACAGAAGAATTGTCATTGACTTTTATCTTTCTTCGTGGCCAAGTGGCTTAGTCACTGTCTATACAAGCTTGCCGACCAGGGTTCGATTCCCAGCCGGAGCCAAGCTCTTGTCTTTGTGTGATTTCGCCTGGGGCTCTGATCCCGAGGTCGGTAAGATAATCCAGACATTAATGTATCATAAATATATATGGCTTATTTGAATATGAAAAACACGTAAAAATTTGCAAAATTTATCATTAATTGAATGCCAAGTAACAAACTATCAATTAGCTACGATGGTGAAGATGGGTTGATTTCAATTCTAAGTACAAAATACCTGAATTCGACAGGTATAAGTACGGAAGAATTGTCATTGACTTTTATCTTTCTTCGTGGCCAAGTGGCTTAGTCACTGTCTATACAAGCTTGACGACCAGGGTTCGATTCCCGGCCGGAGCCAAGCTCTTGTCTTTGTGTGATTTCGCCTGGGGCTCTGATCCCGAGGTCGTTAAGAGAATCCAGACATTAATGTATCATAAATATATATGGCTTATTTGAATATGAAAAACACGTAAAAATGTGCAAAATTTATCATTAATTGAATGCCAAGTAACAAACTACCAATTAGCTACGATGGTGAAGATGGGTTGATTTCAATTCTAAGTACAAAATACCTGAATTCGACAGGTATAAGTACAGAAGAATTGTCATTGACTTTTATCTTTCTTCATGGCCAAGTGGCTTAGTCACTGTCTATACAAGCTTGCCGACCAGGGTTCGATTCCCGGCCGGAGCCAAGCTCTTGTCTTTGTGTGATTTCGCCTGGGCTCTGATCCCGAGGTCGTTAAGAGAATCCAGACATTAATGTATCATAAATATATATGGCTTATTTGAATATGAAAAACACGTAAAAATGTGCAAAATTTATCATTAATTGAATGCCAAGTAACAAACTACCAATTAGCTACGATGGTGAAGATGGGTTGATTTCAATTCTAAGTACAAAATACCTGAATTCGACAGGTATAAGTACAGAAGAATTGTCATTGACTTTTATCTTTCTTCGTGGCCAAGTGGCTTAGTCAATGTCTATACAAGCTTGCCGACCAGGGTTCGATTCCCGGCCGGAGCCAAGCTCTTGTCTTTGTGTGATTTCGCCTGGGGCTCTGATCCCGAGGTCGTTAAGAGAATCCAGACATTAATGTATCATAAATATATATGGCTTATTTGAATATGAAAAACACGTAAAAATGTGCAAAATTTATCATTAATTGAATGCCAAGTAACAAACTACCAATTAGCTACGATGGTGAAGATGGGTTGATTTCAATTCTAAGTACAAAATACCTGAATTCGACAGGTATAAGTACAGAAGAATTGTCATTGACTTTTATCTTTCTTCATGGCCAAGTGGCTTAGTCACTGTCTATACAAGCTTGCCGACCAGGGTTCGATTCCCGGCCGGAGCCAAGCTCTTGTCTTTGTGTGATTTCGCCTGGGGCTCTGATCCCGAGGTCGTTAAGAGAATCCAGACATTAATGTATCATAAATATATATGGCTTATTTGAATATGAAAAACACGTAAAAAATGTGCAAAATTTATCATTAATTGAATGCCAAGTAACAAACTACCAATTAGCTACGATGGTGAAGATGGGTTGATTTCAATTCTAAGTACAAAATACCTGAATTCGACAGGTATAAGTACAGAAGAATTGTCATTGACTTTTATCTTTCTTCGTGGCCAAGTGGCTTAGTCAATGTCTATACAAGCTTGCCGACCAGGGTTCGATTCCCGGCCGGAGCCAAGCTCTTGTCTTTGTGTGATTTCGCCTGGGGCTCTGATCCCGAGGTTGTTAAGAGAATCCAGACATTAATGTATCATAAATATATATGGCTTATTTGAATATGAAAAACACGTAAAAATGTGCAAAATTTATCATTAATTGAATGCCAAGTAACAAACTACCAATTAGCTACGATGGTGAAGATGGGTTGATTTCAATTCTAAGTACAAAATACCTGAATTCGACAGGTATAAGTACAGAAGAATTGTCATTGACTTTTATCTTTCTTCGTGGCCAAGTGGCTTAGTCACTGTCTATACAAGCTTGCCGACCAGGGTTCGATTCCGGCCAGAGCCAAGCTCTTGTCTTTATGTGATTTCGCCTGGGGCTCTGATCCAGAGGTCGTTAAGAGAATCCAGACATTAATATATCATAAATATATATGGCTTATTTGAATATGAAAAACACGTAAAAATGTGCAAAATTTATCATTAATTGAATGCCATGTAACAAACTACCAATTAGCTACGATGGTGAAGATGGGTTGATTTCAATTCTAAGTAAAAAATACCTGAATTCGACAGGTATAAGTACAGAAGAATTGTCATTGACTTTTATCTTTCTTCGTGGCCAAGTGGCTTAGTCACTGTCTATACAAGCTTGCCGACCAGGGTTCGATTCCCGGCCGGAGCCAAGCTCTTGTCTTTGTGTGATTTCGCCTGGGGCTCTGATCCCGAGGTCGTTAAGATAATCCATACATTAATGTATCATAAATATATATGGCTTATTTGAATATGAAAAACACGTAAAAATGTGCAAAATTTATCATTAATTGAATGCCAAGTAACAAACTACCAATTAGCTACGATGGTGAAGATGGGTTGATTTCAATTCTAAGTACAAAATACCTGAATTCGACAAGTATAAGTACAGAAGAATTGTCATTGACTTTTATTTTTTCTTCGTGGCCAAGTGGCTTAGTCAATGTCTATACAAGCTTGCCGACCAGGGTTCGATTCCCGGACGGAGCCAAGCTCTTGTCTTTGTGTGATTTCGCCTGGGGCTCTGATCCCGAGGTCGTTAAGAAAATCCAGACATTAATGTATCATAAATATATATGGCTTATTTGAATATGAAAAACACGTAAAAATGTACAAAATTTATCATTAATTGAATGCCAAGTAACAAACTACCAATTAGCTACGATGGTGAAGATGGGTTGATTTCAATTCTAAGTACAAAATACCTGAATTCGACAGGTATAAGTACAGAAGAATTGTCATTGACTTTTATCTTTCTTCGTGGCCAAGTGGCTTAGTCACTGTCTATACAAGCTTGCCGACCAGTGTTCGATTCCCGGCCGGAGCCAAGCTCTTGTCTTTGTGTGATTTCGCGTGGGGCTCTGATCCCGAGGGTCGTTAAGAGAATCCCAGACATTAATGTATCATAAATATATATGGCTTATTTGAATATGAAAAACACGTAAAAATGTGTAAAATTTATCATTAATTGAATGCCGAGTAACAAACTATCAATTAGCTACGATGGAGAAGATGGGTTGATTTCAATTCTAAGTACAAAATACCTAAATTCGACAGGTATAAGTACAGAAGAATTGTCATTGACTTTTATCTTTCTTCGTGGCCAAGTGGCTTAGTCACTGTCTATACAAGCTTGCCGACCAGGGTTCGATTCCCGGCCGGAGCCAAGCTCTTGTCTTTGTGTGATTTCGCCTGGGGCTCTGATCCCGAGGTCGTTATGAGAATCCAGACATTAATGTATCATAAATATATATGGCTTATTTGAATATGAAAAACACGTAAAAATTTGCAAAATTTATCATTAATTGAATGCCAAGTAACAAACTACCAATTAGCTACGATGGTGAAGATGGGTTGATTTCAATTCTAAGTAAAAAATACCTGAATTCGACAGGTATAAGTACAGAAGAATTGTCATTGACTTTTATCTTTCTTCGTGGCCAAGTGGCTTAGTCACTGTCTATACAAGCTTGCCGACCAGGGTTCGATTCCCGGCCGGAGCCAAGCTCTTGTCTTTGTGTGATTTCGCCTGGGGCTCTGATCCCGAGGTCGTTAAGAGAATCCAGACATTAATGTATCATAAATATATATGGCTTATTTGAATATGAAAAACACGTAAAAATGTGCAAAATTTATCATTAATTGAATGCCAAGTAACAAACTACCAATTAGCTACGATGGTGAAGATGGGTTGATTTCAATTCTAAGTACAAAATACCTGAATTCGACAGGTATAAGTACAGAAGAATTGTCATTGACTTTTATCTTTTCTTCGTGGCCAAGTGGCTTAGTCACTGTCTATACAAGCTTGCCGACCAGGGTTCGATTCCCGGCCGGAGCCTAGCTCTGGTCTTTGTGTGATTTCGCCTGTGGCTCTGATCCCGAGGTCGGTAAGATAATCCAGACATTAATGTATCATAAATATATATGGCTTATTTGAATATGAAAAACACGTAAAAATATGCAAAATTTATCATTAATTGAATGCCAAGTAACAAACTACCAATTAGCTACGATGGTGAAGATGGGTTGATTTCAATTCTAAGTACAAAATACCTGAATTCGACAGGTATAAGTACAGAAGAATTGTCATTGACTTTTATCTTTCTTCGTGGCCCAAGTGGCTTAGTCAATGTCTATACAAGCTTGCCGACCAGGGTTCGATTCCCGGCCGGAGCCAAGCTCTTGTCTTTGTGTGATTTCGCCCTGGGCTCTGATCCCGAGGTCGTTAAGAAAATCCAGACATTAATGTATCATAAATATATATGGCTTATTTGAATATGAAAAACACGTAAAAATGTGCAAAATTTATCATTAATTGAATGCCAAGTAACAAAACTACCAATTAGCTACGATGGTGAAGATGGGTTGATTTCAATTCTAAGTACAAAATACCTGAATTCGACAGGTATAATTACAGAAGAATTGTCATTGACTTTTATCTTTCTTCGTGGCCAAGTGGCTTAGTCACTGTCTATACAAGATTGCCAACCAGGGTTCGATTCCCGGCCGGAGCAGAGCTCTTGTCTTTGTGTGATTTCGCGTGGGGCTCTGATCCTGATGTCGTTAAGAGAATCCAGATATTAATGTATAATAAATATATATGGCTTATTTGAATATGAAAAACACGTAAAAATGTGCAAAATTTATCATTAATTGAATGCCAAGTAACAAACTATCAATTAGCTACGATGGTGAAGATGGGTTGATTTCAATTCTAAGTACAAAATACCTGAATTCGACATGTATAAGTACAGAAGAATTGTCATTGACTTTTATCTTTCTTCGTGGCCAAGTGGCTTAGTCACTGTCTATACAAGCTTGCCGACCAGGGTTCGATTCCCGGCCGGAGCAGAGCTCTGGTCTTTGTGTGATTTCGCGTGGGGCTCTGATCCTGATGTCGTTAAGAGAATCCAGACATTAATGTATCATAAATATATATGGCTTATTTGAATATGAAAAACACGTAAAAATGTGCAAAATTTATCATTAATTGAATGCCAAGTAACAAACTATCAATTAGCTACGATGGTGGAGATGGGTTGATTTCAATTCTAAGTACAAAATACCTGAATTCGACAGGTATAAGTACAGAAGAATTGTCATTGACTTTTATCTTTCTTCGTGGCCAAGTGGCTTAGTCACTGTCTATACAAGCTTGCCGACCAGGGTTCGATTCCCGGTCGGAGCCAAGCTCTTGTCTTTGTGTGATTTCGCCTGGGGCTCTGATCTCGAGGTCGTTAAGAGAATCCAGACATTAATGTATCATAAATATATATGGCTTATTTGAATATGAAAAACACGTAAAAATGTGCAAAAATTTATCATTAATTGAATGCCAAGTAACAAACTACCAATTAGCTACGATGGTGAAGATGGGTTGATTTCAATTCTAAGTACAAAATACCTGAATTCGACATGTATAAATACAGAAAAATTGTCATTGACTTTTATCTTTCTTCGTGGCCAAGTGGCTTAGTCACTGTCTATACAAGCTTGCCGACCAGGGTTCGATTCCCGGCCGGAGCCAAGCTCTTGTCTTTGTGTGATTTCGCCTGGGGCTCTGATCCCGAGGTCGTTAAGAGAATCCAGACATTAATGTATCATAAATATATATGGCTTATTTGAATATGAAAAACAGGTAAAAATGTGCAAAATTTATCATTAATTGAATGCCAAGTAACAAACTACCAATTAGCTACGATGGTGAAGATGGGTTGATTTCAATTCTAAGTACAAAATACCTGAATTGGACAGGTATAAGTACAGACGAATTGTCATTGACTTTTATCTTTCTTCGTGGCCAATTGGCTTAGTCACTGTCTATACAAGCTTGCCGACCAGGGTTCGATTCCCGGCCGGAGCCAAGCTCTTGTCTTTGTGTGATTTCGCCTGGGGCTCTGATCCCGAGGTCGTTAAGAGAATCCAGACATTAATGTATCATAAATATATATGGCTTATTTGAATATGAAAAACACGTAAAAATGTGCAAAATTTATCATTAATTGAATGCCAAGTAACAAACTATCAATTAGCTACGATGGTGAAGATGGGTTGATTTCAATTCTAAGTACAAAATACCTGAATTCGACAGGTATAAGTACAGAAGAATTGTCATTGACTTTTATCTTTCTTCGTGGCCAAGTGGCTTAGTCACTGTCTATACAAGCTTGCCGACCAGGGTTCGATTCCCGGCCGGAGCAGAGCTCTGGTCTTTGTGTGATTTCGCGTGGGGCTCTGATCCTGATGTCGTTAAGAGAATCCAGACATCAATGTATCATAAATATATATGGCTTATTTGAATATGAAAAACACGTAAAAATGTGCAAAATTTATCATTAATTGAATGCCAAGTAACAAACTATCAATTAGCTACGATGGTGGAGATGGGTTTGATTTCAATTCTAAGTACAAAATACCTGAATTTGACAGGTATAAGTACAGAAGAATTGTCATTGACTTTTATCTTTCTTCGTGGCCAAGTGGCTTAGTCACTGTCTATACAAGCTTGCCGACCAGGGTTCGATTCCCGGTCGGAGCCAAGCTCTTGTCTTTGTGTGATTTCGCCTGGGGCTCTGATCTCGAGGTCGTTAAGAGAATCCAGACATTAATGTATCATAAATATATATGGCTTATTTGAATATGAAAAAACACGTAAAAATGTGCAAAATTTATCATTAATTGAATGCCAAGTAACAAACTACCAATTAGCTACGATGGTGAAGATGGGTTGATTTCAATTCTAAGTACAAAATACCTGAATTCGACATGTATAAAATACAGAAAAATTGTCATTGACTTTTATCTTTCTTCGTGGCCAAGTGGCTTAGTCACTGTCTATACAAGCTTGCCGACCAGGGTTCGATTCCGGCCGGAGCCAAGCTCTTGTCTTTGTGTGATTTCGCCTGGGGCTCTGATCCCGAGGTCGTTAAGAGAATCCAGACATTAATGTATCATAAATATATATGGCTTATTTGAATATGAAAAACAGGTAAAAATGTGCAAAATTTATCATTAATTGAATGCCAAGTAACAAACTACCAATTAGCTACGATGGTGAAGATGGGTTGATTTCAATTCTAAGTACAAAATACCTGAATTGGACAGGTATAAGTACAGACGAATTGTCATTGACTTTTATCTTTCTTCGTGGCCAATTGGCTTAGTCACTGTCTATACAAGCTTGCCGACCAGGGTTCGATTCCCGGCCGGAGCCAAGCTCTTGTCTTTGTGTGATTTCGCCTGGGGCTCTGATCCCGAGGTCGTTAAGAGAATCCAGACATTAATGTATCATAAATATATATGGCTTATTTGAATATGAAAAACACGTAAAAATGTGCAAAATTTATCATTAATTGAATGCCAAGTAACAAACTATCAATTAGCTACGATGGTGAAGATGGGTTGATTTCAATTCTAAGTACAAAAATACCTGAATTCGACAGGTATAAGTACAGAAGAATTGTCATTGACTTTTATCTTTCTTCGTGGCCAAGTGGCTTAGTCACTGTCTATACAAGCTTGCCGACCAGGGTTCGATTCCCGGCCGGAGCAGAGCTCTGGTCTTTGTGTGATTTCGCGTGGGGCTCTGATCCTGATGTCGTTAAGAGAATCCAGACATTAATGTATCATAAATATATATGGCTTATTTGAATATGAAAAACACGTAAAAATGTGCAAAATTTATCATTAATTGAATGCCAAGTAACAAACTATCAATTAGCTACGATGGTGGAGATGGGTTGATTTCAATTCTAAGTACAAAATACCT
>NC_090758.1:52032668-52035168 GCF_036898095.1 Palaemon carinicauda | reverse complement strand
AATATATATATATATATAATATATATATATAAATATGCATGTATGTGTATATGCAGATTCCTTCTTTGCATCCTTCAATAAATCTCACTACAGATACACCATAGAATAGATTCAAATATTCCCTCTCTTCCCCTCAAAAGACTTGCTCAAACGTTAATTTCCTGGTGTGGGAGCTTCTTCCTCAGAAACAAAATCCAATTTCCGAAATGTTTCCAATTTTTCTTCATGGAAAAAAAGTAAAAATATTTTAATTTGTTATTTGTTCCTGTACACAGGAGGTGGATGGAATGAATGGAATAATTCCTATTCAGAATGCTGAATTATATGCGTGTGTGTGAGCCTGTGTGTGTCTGTGTCCATTTACATCTGGAAAACAATTTATGAAGGAAACTATAGTATTATAAACCACAGTTTTAAGGAAACATTTATACTTCACATAATTTATCAATATCAAGTAGAAAATTACCCATACAAAATTAATAAACCAAAAAAGCCAACAATGTAAATAGAGAATAAAAACGAAATCAAAACCTAATTAAAAAAAAAATGTGATACTAAATCCAAATCTTGCTTCGATTATCGTATTATTACCTGAATCAGTTCAGGTAATAAATTATTCTAAATTATTCTAAATTTTAAATGCAGACTGGCGTTTGATTACAACCAAAATCATATTTCATATGCCAACATAAATAATCCACATATTAATTAAACTAAATCACCAAAATTCTTCGAAATTTCATTTGGCTGCCATCTATTGGCGACTGAAAGAACTATTTACAACCGGCTTTCTCTGAAGTGGTTTGAACCAAGGTCTATAGACGTTGGTTTGAACCAGCTTTGAGTTCTTTATTTGCCTGCAGATCTTAACGACTGAACTATGATATTGGTCAGTCGAATGTGTAGTTGAACAACCGTTACCACAATATAATATTCTTCATTCTTCATATATTTATCGAATGAATAACAAGCAGATTTATAGCACGATGCTTTTAATAAATTATTGTAATTTTGAAGCAAAATATATTATGATATTGATTTCCTTTCAATTTTCATTTGTTCATTCTCTCTCTCTCTCTCTCTCTCTCTCTCTCTCTCTCTCTCTCTCTCTAAATATGACCAAACCTAACGAATCACTGACTTCTAATAGCTAATTCTGTTTGTTAACTGAGTCTTCTCCATTAAGGGATTGGGGCTCTGTGTTCGTCTCATATCTGCTTAAAGATATCAGCCATTATCTTCAAAGATCTTATTCTATATTGCTTTTGAGATTGAGAGGATCCTCTTCGGTTGAAATAGATATCTATATCGAATTTTGAAGTTTAAGTGTCATTTGGTAGTTTATAATGCTGACAGATAGTTATCTTTATCATTTATTCAATTTAATTCAAACTAAGTAAAAAAAAATAATTATTAACTGTTTACAAAATCCGACATACTTTTTTTTTATTGAATTTTTCAATCCTTTTTTTATCAACAGTTAGAAATCTTAAGTTTGTAAGCAATATTTATCATATTCAAGTTGTTTCTATTCTTTAATTTATTTTACTGTTTGGGTTATAAGTTCTTTTTTGCAATATCTAATAGCTTCTCCTCAGTTCTTGGTAACATTATGACTCCTTTAATAAAAATATTAGGATAATGTAAGGCTACTTTGACCTATATGATACTTTTATAATATTGAATAATTGTAAATTGATTAGAATAATTTAATAGCTTGAGGTCATTATTGGAGAAAGGTGTACTCACAAGACCAGTTATCTACACACACACACACACACACACTCACACATATATATATATATATATATATATACTGTATATTGTGTGTGTGTGTGGGTGTGTGTGTGTGTGAAAGACAGAAAACACGTATCCTATAGTGGAATATGTGGGCAGTACATCAATAACAATAAACTCTCCCCTCTTTCCAACTGACTACATTTAAAATGAATTGATGTCCTAGGAGCATTGTTGAAATTCCGTCGTGTATGATAACGTTTCTCAATCGATGGGGAAAACGTTTGCTTCAATACGTTTATTATGGAATCATGACTTATTGAACTGACACAGGTGAAATATTTAGGCCTCCTCTAGTGGGGGTGAACTTTAGCAAGCGTTTTCGGATATCGGAGCGTAAAATGGTGCTAAATTAATGGTTGAGAGAGAGAGAGAGAGAGAGACGAGAGAGAGAGAGAGAGAAAAAAAATCCATTTTATGAAAAGCATAATACCGGAGATCTTTTTCACTTCTAATTCAATGGTTAAAATATGTAAGTTTATCTTACTCAGAGAGATGAGAGAGAGGAGAGAGAGAGAGAGAGAGAGAGAGAGAGAGAAAAGCTTCAAAGAATTTGAACACTGGATTTACACTAGATTAGAAAACCGTCTTATTATTTTGAATATTATATTATGTAAATAAAATAAAAAAATTACAGGTTGAACCATATAACTAAGATGACTTCCTAACATATTTATTGGTTGATAGCATCATATCATTCCAA
>NC_090758.1:52020168-52022668 GCF_036898095.1 Palaemon carinicauda | reverse complement strand
AAAGACAGAAATTCATGTCATTGAAAACTGCCCCGTTTCCTTGCCAATTAGACAGACCTATAGTATTACTACAGCCTTAGAGTTGTTAATAATAATAAGAACTAACTACGAAGTAGTATGTAAAATTGTATATGAACTTTTTTCATTATATTGAAATGTTCATTACGTGTATATGTATATATATATATATATATATATATATGTATATTTATATATTTATATATATATAAAAATATATATATATATATATATATATACATATATATATATAATATATATATATATTCTATATATAATATATATATATATATATATTATATATATATATGTATATATATATATATATATATATGTATTTATATATATATATATATATATATATATATTTATATATATATATAAATATATATATATATATATATATATATATAATATATATATATTCTATATATAATATATATATATATATATATATATATGATACTGTATTATACAGATATTAATCATTGAGACTTGTTGATGGCCTAAGTTTAATGCTGTAGTGCTATAATAATAGTACAATATAGATACAGTTTGAGATTCCATTTTTTTTTCTTTTTGCATTCATATATTGTAATGTAGACAAGTGTTCTTTTGTAAATAATTTATATGGTTGTGTTCAACCAAATATATATCCATCTATCTATCTGCATATCTGAGGCCTTTGTCCTGCGTAGTATCTTCTCCAGTTGATGATGATGATATAAGTATAAGTCATTTTATGTATTTACACAGGATCATATAATTATACATTTATGTGAAAATATCTGTGCTTAAAATGTACATAATTTCTGAGTCATAAATAAAATCTATTATCATCTGACATTTCTAAAGCCTAATAAATAAAATTTACGATAACTATAATACAAGTAAATCTAGAAGAATATTTTAGAAAGATTTTTCTATCATCCTTCACAGTGAAAATTTTATTTTAGCATTCTATCAACCTTTTTTTTTGTGGACACGAGAAACAGATAAAATTAAGCAGAAATTGGAAAAAAAAAACATATAAAAAAGATTCTGTTATTTCAGGTTCTAGTAACTCTGTTTATGTTGTAGATTTTTTCAGGAGATTCGAAAGAAAAATTTCACAATACATACACACAATAAGAATTATGAAAATACATGTACTTACACATACACAACGAAAAAACTATGTATACAATATACACACATATAAACACAATACACACGCTTACACACACACACACACACACACACATATATATATATATTATATATATTCATACATATATACAGTATATATATATATATATATATATTCATACATATATACAGTATATATATATATATATATATTACGAATATATATGTATATATATATATATATATATATATGTATATATATACATATATATATATTATATATATATATATTATAATTATAATACAAAATTTGTACTGGAATCAGCAAAACATGTAGGTGTAAATCTTCGCAAAGTAGATCAAGGAAAATATGAAAATACAAAAATACGTTAATAAGGAAATGATGAGAAATGTTGGTAAAATTTATGATAGACAAAACACTTTTAGCAGAACTATCAAAAACTATAAACGGACTTAAAACATGCGGTATACGTAACTACACCAAAATGAGAAATAAACAAAATAAGACACATCAATATGTACGTTTTTCATAGACTATGAGACAGGTTTTCATACAATAATAAATTCAGCAGTAATGAAAGCCCTTCAAAAGTAAGGATAAGAGGATTCTTATGTTGAAATACTTGAAATATCTATATGGGAAGTACAGAAACCAGAAAACTGCATAGCTAGTGAGAAAATTCCCATTAATCAAGGAGTTACATAGGGAGACATATCTCTCCTAAATTATTCATAGAAAAAAAGAGATGTTTTTAAATATTTAGCGTGGGAAAATGTAAGAATTAATAGTAATGGGAATAACTTAAGAGCTTAAGATTTGTATATCTTATTTCTATTTATTTATTCAAGCGGTTTCTCTGCAAAAGACGATCGAAGATTTGAATATAGAAAGCGAAATATATAAGTGGAAATAAATATGAGTAAAACTAAGATAATTTTCAATGAAAATACAGAGACGCTAAATGAAGTTTATTACGAACCCCTAGAGATTGTTAATGAATTTACATACATATGACAGACAATAATGTTTTCCCAGGATATGGGACCGAAATTGAGAAGGATAAGCATGAGTTTATGAAAATTATAATGCCTTTTACTCTAAAAGAAAATAAAATCGGGTGTAGTACCAGTATCAACTCATACGTCATAAACTTAGCATTACTAAAGTCATAAAACATAAGGTAGATACAGATCAAAAAATTATGGAAAGAGAAAGTATAGGAATAAATCTAATACACAGAAAAAAGAGCAACATAGATACGAGAGCAAACTAAAATAGAGGGTATTTTAACAACAAGTAAGACAATAAATGTAGGTGGACATTACATATAAT
>NC_090758.1:52006575-52011575 GCF_036898095.1 Palaemon carinicauda | reverse complement strand
GAAGCTTTAGGCTATGTTTTATACATTTAAGATTGTATGGAATATTTCCAAGATAGTATACGAGTGAGTTTCGGTGATTTAGGTAATCGATTCTCTTGGTGCCTAGGCTAAGTTGCTTATGGAGCCTTAGTATACTTTCTCATACTCCCCGGTTGCTTTCTTTTCTTCGGAGAAGGTATGCAATCCCTTTCCCTCTGTTTAAGCCTTGGGCTTATCCCTAAGTGGTTTATCTGAATTAATTTTCGATAAAACTATACTGGGGTGTTACTGTACCTTCCTGTTCCAGTAAGTCTGGTTCAAAGAGGGACAGAACAACAGAGCTTTTTAGTCTGAGTCTGTGTTTGTCTGGCTTGGGGTAGAGTCTCCCTCGCTGGCCTGACACAGACAGAGGTGGATTAGCCTCCTTAGGTCACTACCGAAGGTTTCTGTACGATATGATTCCTTCTTTTGTGATCTACCAGACTAGTCCTTGTTGCTCTTCTCGGGGGAGGATAAGTTTCTTTCCCTGGGAGTAGCAACACCTTCCTTGCTTTGGTGCTCTGGGAGCTGGCAAGTATTGCTGGCCTCCCCCCTTGGATCTCCCTTAGGCTAAGATGAGTTTCTTGGCTGTGGGTGGTCCGTCACTAAAGCAAGGTTGGTAGGACCCTCTTTTGTCCCTTCCCCCTCTATCTCCGTAATGGCCTAGCCATTACAGTACTGTACGTCATTCTACATCTGGACCTAGAATAGGTTAGGATGTGGAATTGACTCAGTCCCTTGCCGGCCGGCAGAGCTGCCGGCCGGCAAGGGTCTTCTGTTTTGAGAGCTGCCCGGACCTCTCTTGGTCCCTCATCCATGCCGGCCTGCAGAGTCAGACGGCATTGGTCAGGAAGCCGGAATTAGATTCTCCCCTTCCTTATATGCACTCTTTCGGATTGCCGGGCTTGGAGGTAGCGTACACTCTTATCCCGGCATCCATTCTGTTTTTCTTCTAGTGCTGTACCCGACCCGGCTGCCGGCCTATGAGGCCGGCAGCCGGGCGGTTGTAGTCCTCTGGTTCTTTTGCTGCCGGCTGGCATCGGTCCTGTACCTTTGCCGGCCGGCTAATGTCAGCCCTTGTCTGCCGGTCACCAAGAGTGTGGCCGGCAGCCGGGTACTACCTTGTGTAGTTGCCGGCCGGCAGTTACTGCCGGCCGGCACATGCATTTGAACCAGCGTTCTGCCGCCTTATAGCTGTTAAGTAGTATACTTTAAAGCTAGTTATGGTGTGTGCCGGCCGGCAAGTGCCGGCCGGCACATAACCTCCTATATAGTACCAGTATTCTTCAGTATAACATATACTGTAAGAAGAAAACTATAGTATGGGTTTCGGTACAGCACTGTGTGTACTAACACTTTTGTGTTTTCTTGCACAGCCCTTTGCTGTTGCCCTACAGATAGGAAAGTGAGTTCTTTCCTGACTATTATCCAGGATTTTAAAATCATTGCTTAGGTGTGAGCTCCACCTGTTTCCTCTGGAAACTTTGCATTGGTTACTCTAGAAGAGATTAACCATTTGATTTTATTATCTGGAAAGCTGCAACAATGGGCTGTGAGGGAAACACAAGTGTGTTTTTTTCCTTTCTGAATTGTTATGCTATACTATGCATATCCAGTGATACATAGTTCACTTGATAATCATGGAAATTTCTTCTCTTTACAGGAGGACCCTCCGAAGTGCGGAAGTGTTTTCAGCAACGTCCGCAGCAAGAACCTCTGCGGACATGAGTTTTGTAGGAGACACGCAGCATGCGCTTTCTCCAAGGATGATCTCCAGTATTTGGACCCTCAGGTATGTACTGTGTGCACTAACCTGATTACTGAAGCCTTTGATTCCCCTAGGACGGCGGAATCAAGAGATATAGCAAGGGAGAAGCTTCGTACCTGGGTAAGGGCCTTCCAAAAGAACACCTCTGGCCCTTATCTTCCAAATGAGAAGATGAGGTCGTATCTTTTCCCTAAGGCATCAGCTGATGCAGTGATTCCCCAGCCTCAAGAGGAGATCCCCCAAAGTCAGATCCAGGTGGATGCTGAAGTCGCGGTCGCGATGCAAGACATCCAGTTAGATGACAGGAAGTCTGACATGGACAAGCGTTTGGAGGAAGACCTCCTGGCAGAAGGCCAGGATGAAGTTCAAGCCCCAGACGTCGTGGAGGAAGAGGTCGACGAGGTGTCGGCTACTCCGGTTCAGATTCCGGAGCTTATTCCCTCAACATCGGCCGGTCTCCCAGTAGAGCTGGGACAGGCCCTCTCTTCTATTGTTGGAATGATCCAACAAATGCAGAAGGAGAATCAGGAGAAGGCGGCTGCAATGGAACTGCGAATGCAGTGCCTTGCAGAATCACATGGGCCCCAGAAAAAGCTCAATGTGAAAGACCTTCCCTTGAGCTCAGATGCTAACCCATGGAGGTATGCTGAGCACATGCCGATGACGACTGGAAAGATCGTCATCTCGGATAAGCTGGGCTCAGTTCCCCTAGAGGAGGTGGAATTCGTACTGTTATGTCCGACTGAGGAAGGAACCAGCTTCAAAGGAGGAGACAGAGCCGAAGGAGGTCATAGTGATGGACCATGCTAAGGCTCAAGCTCTACTTTCATCCTCGATGAAAGAGAGGAGCTTCTCTAACTCAAAGGTAGCTGCATTGAGCAAGAAGCTCCCTTCCTTTGTGTCCTCTCCTGCTAGAGCCTTCCCCTTTTTACAGAAACGGGTTGTGGCTGTACTAAAAGCAGTCAAGGCCGGCAAGCCTTGCCTCTCCCTGGAGGAGTGTAAACCCTTGTCGCTGGCCCTGCCTATGGACCACAAAGACTGGAAGGACGTCCATCTTACGTTCTCAGTTGGAAAGTTGGAGGCTGATATTGCCGGACGGCAGTTCGGCGAGGACCTCCCCAAGCTGTCTGACTTTCTTTTGCGAAGAGAGTTCGAGACAAAAGAAAGACTGGCTGCCTCAATGTCTCTTCAGACTACTCTGGAGACGACGGCAAGTGACCCCAAGGTCCATGAAATGTTCATGGTGGTGGCTAAGACTCACCTGGCCACAGTGACGAAGGATCTTCATGGCTTCGTCAAGGCGAGGAGAGCTTGCAGGGAGTTCGTGTTCACCGCAGCTACGGTGAGGCACGAGCCAAGGAAATTAATCTCCTCCAACATTTGGGGAAAAGACCTTTTCCCTACCGATTTGGTCAAAGAAGTTGTTGATAAGGCCGCCTTGGAGAATAGAAACCTTCTCCAGAAGTGGGGCCTGGCTATCAAAAGAGAGTCTTCCCCGGATGAGGGTCCTCAACCAAAGAGGAAGACTATGAGGACTAGGCTACCGTCTCGGCCAGCCAAGCCCTTTAGACAGCAACAGCAACTGAAATTGCCATTGCCTCCAGTGCCCCAGATGGTGGCACAAACCCCGACCACTTTTCAGTGGGTACTCCAGGCTGTGTCAACACAGTCCACGGCATTCACCCCAACGTTCGAAGGGCAGTCTTCTTCCTTTCGAGCAAAGACTAGAGGAGCAGCCAGAGGCTCGTCTAGGCGCCCCTCATGGGGAAGGGGATTCAGGGGTGGTCGTGGTCAGGGAGGCAAGACCTCAGGATGGCAGTCCAAGTGAAATGATACCGGTAGGAGGGAGACTTCTGAAATTTTGGGATCGATGGACCTTCGATCCCTGGGCCCACAGCCTACTCAAGAATGGACTGGGCTGGAGCTGGTACAGCACTCCACCCCCGTGCCTTCGGTTTTTCCAACACTCCACCCCCGTTCTGGAGGAGTACGTTCAAGAACTGTTGGAGAAAAATGTGATCCGAAAGGTGAAGTCCATCAAATTCCAAGGGAGGCTGTTTTGTGTTCCCAAGAAAGACTCGGAAAAGCTCAGAGTCATTCTGGACTTTTCGCCACTCAACAAGTTCATAGTGAATTGCAAATTCAAAATGCTAACACTGCAACACATAAGGACCTTACTGCCCAAGAGGGCATACTCAGTCTCTATAGACTTGTCAGACGCCTATTGGCACATCCCAATCAGCCGTCGACTCTCCCCCTACCTAGGGTTCAGGCTACAACGAAGACTATACGCCTTCAGAGCCATGCCATTCGGGCTAAACATAGCCCCAAGGATTTTCACGAAGCTTGCGAGCGCAGCTCTCAAACAATTACGCCTAAAGGGAATTCAGGTAGTAGCCTACCTGGATGACTGGCTGGTGTGGGCAGCATCCGAGACAGAATGCTTGCAAGCTTCCAGTCAAGTGATCCAGTTCCTAGAGTACCTAGGCTTCAAGATCAACAGAAAAAAGTCTCGACTTTCTCCATCTCAAAAGTTCCAGTGGCTGGGAATCCACTGGGACCTTTTGTCACACCGTTTCTCTATCCCGGCGAAGAAAAGGAAGGAGATAGCGGGTTCTGTCAAGAGACTTCTAGATTCCGAAAGGATATCAAGACGCGAACAGGAAAGGGTACTGGGCTCTCTCCAGTTTGCTTAGATGACTGACCCAGTGCTAAGAGCACAGCTAAAGGATGCAACCGGAGTTTGGAGAAGTTATGCATCAAACACGCGAAGAGATCTGAGAAGACCAGTTCCGCTTCAGCTACGTACTCTTCTCAGGCCTTGGTCCTAAGCCAGACATCTAAAGAAGTCGGCTCTTCTTCAGCCACCTCCCCCGTCGATGACGATTCACTCAGACGCCTCAAAGGAGGGATGGGGAGGTCACTCTCATCGGAAAAAAGTCCAGGGGACTTGGTCCAAGCTATTCAGGACCTTTCACATAAACTTTGTAGAAGCGATGGCAGTGCTCCTTACCTTAAAGAAAGTCTCCCCGCGTCACTCGATCCACATAAGGTTGGTGATGGACAGCGAGGTAGTTGTGAGATGCTTGAATCGACAAGGGTCGAGGTCACCACCTCTCAACCAGGTGATGTTGGCCATTTTCTGATTGGCGGAAAAGAAGAAGTGGTACCTGTCGGCAGTTCACCTTCAAGGAGTCCGCAACGTGACAGCGGA
>NC_090758.1:51989075-51991575 GCF_036898095.1 Palaemon carinicauda | reverse complement strand
TTGCTTCAAAGGCTTCCAACGTCTTTGCACTATCTTTTTTTTCTTATGATTGTTTTTTTAAATATATTTTTTTCATTCATAAATAGATCTGTTTATTCTATTTCTAATAATAAATACATTTGTTTATCTATTTCATTCATATATAGATTTTTTTATGTCTAATATTTCCTAATAATCACAAATTATTATTTCGATGTCAAATGAACTGTACTGATATATAAATTTATTATCACACAAAATAATTCGATGATAACATTTAATCTTAAAGTTACCTTTTGCACTATGTTTCAGGTTAATTGCCTGATATTCTTGGTGTTGGTTTATTATTGTTATTATTATTATTATTATTATTAATAATAATAATAATAATAATAATAATAATAATAATAATAATAATAATAATAATAATGATAATAATAATAATAGTAATAATAATAATAATAATAATAATAATAATAATAATAATATAATAATAATAATAAGATAGGGATATTATTATTATTATTATTATTATTATTATTATTATTATTATTATTATTATTATTATTGTTTTTATCATTATTATTATTATTATTATTATTATTATTAGTAGTAGTAGTAGTAGTAGTAGTAGTAGTAGTTGTTGTTGTAGTTTTATTATTGTTATATTATTATTATTATTATTATTATTAATATTTATATAAATATAAATATTAGTATTATTATTAATGTTATTACTGATATCAACATTATTATTGTTATTATTATTATTATTATTATTATTATTATTATTATTATTATTATTATTATTATTATTATTTTTATCATCTAGGATGTAACCCAAGGAATACCATTATTCTACAATTATAGACAGAGGAAAAAACATTAATTGAATCCCAAATATACAAACAGTAAAAATCAAAATTAATAAAGAAAGCTATAAACACTAAATGCACAAACATAAGAAACAAACTTCTGTTCATCTCCCAACGTTTTAACTTCCTCAACCAAGAAACTTCTTCTCTTCTATTGAAAGTCGACGGAAGAGGAGGATGTCAATTGTGGTCGACTCCCGAAAGAGAAGAAGAAGAAGAAGAAAAAGAAGAAAAAGAAGAAGAAGAAAAAGAAGAAGAAGAAGAAGAAGAAGAAGGGAGATTTTAGCCTTTGGGCTTCTATAGTAAATGGTCAGACGTCTGGTGAACAAGTGAGTCTTTTGTTTACTTATGTGGAGTCATAATATCCACTCCAGGATGGATGGCACTCTTCTTAAGGGTTCCTCCCTCTCACTCATTCTAGTTGGGACTTTCCAAGAAGAGGAGTTTTCTAGAGTTTAGGTTTCTGAAATTTCTGATTCTGATGCTATTATGTTGTTTTCTGTATTGAAGTGTTATGTTGAGTATTTTATTTATATCCTTTGAAAAATTCTATATTTTCTGATCTTTGCTTGAGAATTTTTAGTTACTAAAAATGATGTGGAATTTTAATGTTTTGATGCCTTATGAAGAGCTCAGTGGTTTGAAATTAATTCAAGATGTTATTTTCTTTATTTATTAATTTATTTATTTATTTTTTTTTGGTGAGGTGTTTTCATTTCGCTAGAGAAGTTAGGTAATATATTTTTAATTCTTGGGTTTAGAATTTTATAATATCTAACATTGATTTGGAGTTTTAATGTCTTTATGTGTCATTAAGATGTAAGGTTTTGTGATTTATTTAGTAATTTTATCTTTATTGACGAATTATGTTTGTTGCGTATTATGTTGTTTACCGGTTTCTCAGTTTTATGTAGGATCTCATTTCCTCTGTAAAACAAAAATTATCAAAAATAGATTTACTTCAAACTGAAGAAAGTTCTAATGCTACCTTACGATACAAGATTCGCCAATGTGATTATCCGCTGGGCGTTCAATTCCCTTACCAATAAATGCTAACATTAGTAGAACAATGTAAAATACCATTTGAAAAGTCTCTAACAATTTTATTGTATTATCAGATATTGTATAATTTATAGCATCAATTGCAGCCTTTTGCGAGAGCATTTGGGACTAAATACGCAATAACGCTGGCGTTATTCTGGGAGTTTTTGCGTTAAATAACAGCGTGGAGGACTTTGCAGGCTCTTAAGAGAACATTCCAAATGGCTTTAACACATTATTTATAATTACGAAGCTCAGGAGAGGCTGATATTGTTAGGTAGTTTGGGGAAAGTCAGTTATTAATGAATATGAGAATGTACTTTGCTTGGCTATAATAACTAAGGTTCACTTTATGTTTGAGAGAGTTGCATTGGAGAATAGTGAGTTTAATGAAAGTCTATAATAGAAACCTATTTCGAAGAGTGGGATACTATAAAAACAAGGAATCCACCAGGAAAAATGGACTTAAATATGTACATATGTACATATACAAAGATTGAATAAACAAAACTCTAACAATGCTTTCATTCTATAATAAGGTAAAAACTATAGGTAACACTTGTGAATTTATTGGCTGAAAAGGAATAAAAAAATATTATTATTTT
>NC_090758.1:51971575-51976575 GCF_036898095.1 Palaemon carinicauda | reverse complement strand
TTTTGAGGAGAGGCCTCTATTTTTTGGAGGACTCTTTTGTGGAAGCACTCTTTTTTTGTAAAAAAATAAAAATAATCTCATGTAAAAGGCCCTTTTTTGGCAAATTACGTGAACTCATATCCAACACAAGTGGGTTAAAAAATATAACTTTAGGTTTATTTGGTATTCTAAGTGTTGCATTTGACTTTAACAAGGTTAGAAATACTCGTTTAACTTTTATTTTTATTTTTATTTTAGGTTCATATGGCAAATTGACCTCGATATCACCATCATCATCATCATCATTTCCTATTCCTATTAACAAATAATTTTGCCTTAACAATGCCACAATAACACATGCATGTGTACATAAGCACGCACTTACTTGTGTGTGTGTCTTTATATGTGTATTTCAGCGTATTTGTTTATCTTTTTCTCAATTTTTTTTCTTTTTTTTTCTTTTTGCGTTAATGTTTAGGAACAGAATTAATCTCCCTGTGAAAACCAGAGTTCACAACATAAAAACAAGTCAAAAAAATGGCTCCAGGATATTCCCTGAAACTAAAACTCATTATCATTCTTTCATTAAAAGAAATAAAAAAATCGAGACCTCGAGTGAAAACAAAGGACCTTTTTTATAATAACATTTCATGTATGATATAGTTCTAAATTAAGATTCAAAATATGAAAAAAATTCTTGATATTTTTATCCTAATATTTGAAATATCTTTTTTATTCTTATACACTACGGTTTGATTGAAAATAAAGAGAATATAGACATATTTTAATTATTTTTGCTACAATGATTAATGATTTTCTGGAATTTTGATAAAAAATAGAGATATAACTGGAATTATTATTATTATTATTATTATTATTATTATTATTATTATTATTATTATTATTATTATTATAATAATAATAATAATAATAATAATAATAATAATAATAATAATAATAATAATAATAAAAATTATTATTATTATTATTATTATTATTATTATTATTATTATTATTATTATTATTATTATTATTATTATTATTATTATTATTATTATTATTATTATTATTAGTTTCATTTTATCAATATTATCACATATAATTTTTACTGATTTCATTATTTTCCTTTTTTATATTATAATTTATTATTGATATCTGTTTTTATTAACATTTTTGCTTGAATCAATAAATATTCAGAGATATTATAATCAGAATAATCAGACACCTAAATAAATACACACACACATTCATGGAGGAGGTGTGTTGGGAATAAGACAAATTAGAATGGTAAAAAAGATATATATGTCAATTTATTTTAAAATATATTATTAAACTTCTTCAAAACCATTCCCTTCCAAACCATTTTCCTTCGAAAAAAGAGACATATGGATAAAGCAAACTAACCTAATCTCATCCCATTCAGGATATAAAGATAAATGTAACACTCTAATATCTCTCTCTCCCCCCCCCCTCTCTCTCTCTCTCTCTCTCTCTCTCTCTCTCTCTCTCTCTCTCTCTCTCTCTCTCTCTCTCTGTTTTGCTGAGCCTAGCAACATTTCATCTCTTGGGGGAAGAGAATGAAGCGGAATGAAATAAATCGAAAGTAATTTGTCTTTCCTTCAGAGCATTCTACATCGTCCACATTTCCTGAGTTACAAAAGCCAAAATAGAATATGATATATATACGTATGCAGTATATATATATATATATATATATATATATATATATATATATATATATATATATATATATATATATATATATACAGAAGCACCTCCCTTTGTAAGAGGGGATACCTTAATGTGATGCAAGAGATAGTGTATCGCCATGATCAGCAAATATGTACTAGCGATACCCATAATAGCTATATTTGCTGTGAGCAATCAGACATAAGTCTCCCACCATCACCAATCCATAGTTGGCAAGCGTTGTGATGAAAACAAGACAAACCACAGTCATGAATAAGGACATGGATGTGGCCAATGTCCTGCAGAGATCTAGACACAGCTGCTTTTGTTGATGTTGTTGTTTTTATATACACAGATATGTACAGTTAAGAACTGAAATCCTTTCATAATGAATACATACATTTAAACAGAATAAAATTCCTAATTTCTAAACTAAAAGAAAAGATTAACTTGCACCCAAGTACTTACTCGTATATCCTAAATATCTCCATTTGTCTTTACCAAGTAATATTCTTAATCACTCAACTATAAACAGAAAATAAGAAAATTCTTTCTTTTCCTCTTGACTTCAAAGGCAAGGAAGGTCAAACTCCAGTTGACCTCCTTCTAGGAATGACAGCTGCTAACCTCCTTGACATCCTGAATCAGCAAGAAGTCCAGGAAGGATTTGATGCTGACTATAGGGAGGTTCTGCTGAGATCCTTCGTCGTCAATAACTATCGCTATCATCTGCAGGTGGGCATTATTATTATTATTATTATTATTATTATTATTATTATTATTATTATTATTATTATTATTATTCTTTAATATTAATATCATTATTATTATTACCTGAGTTACACACATATGTAAACTATATAATCTATTAAATAAAAGTATACCTCACCAAGAGTATTTTTACCTTCCCACGGGAAATAATGTTAGCCATCACAGCCGAGTACACTGATTGGTCGAGATCCCTCCATCAACCAATCAGCATCAGGGGCTCAACCGGCCAAGGCCTTCACGATGCGAATATCGTCTCGCCGATGGCAGATCTTGCCAAGCAGCTCTACACGACTTCCTGTTCATCTTATCTCTATGTGTTGGAGGAAGAAGTTTCAAAAGTATGTCGATATGGATAGATTGGATTTATATATCAAATAAAAAATATAGTATATTTTAAAAATGACACTCTGACACTCTATTAAAAGTTTTGTAATAACATCAATAGATTAGAGATATATGTATCCAAATCATGCAAAGTAAATCTATAAAAATATGAAACGATAAATATCAATGAAAGAATCATACTATGAATAAAATAGAGAAGGCAATCTTAGAAGTACAGGGTGGTTTTAGAAGAGGTAGGGGATGTATGAATCAGATTTTTACAGTTAGGCAGATATGCGATAAATATTTATCAAAAGGTAAGATGGTGCATGTTGCGTTTATGGATTTGGAGAAAGCGTGTAATAGAGTTGATAGGGAAGCGATGTGGAATATGATGAGGTTATGTGGAATTGGTGGAATGTTGTTGTAAGCAGGGAAAAGTTTCTACATAGGTAGTAAAGCATGTGTTATAGGATAAGAAATCAAGTGAGCGATTGGTTTCCGGTAAAAGTGGGGCTAAGACAGGGATGTATGATGTCGCCAGGGATATTTAACTTGAATGTTAACATATTGACGAGACATGTGAATGCTCGAGTGCTTGGACGATGATTGAAACTGGTAGACGAGAATAATCATAAATGGGAAGTAAATCAGTGGTTGTTTGAGGATGATACTGTACTGGTTGTAGACACGGAAGGAAAGCTTAGCAGATTAGTGACAAATTTTGGAAAGGTATGTGAGAGAAGGAAGTTGATAGTTCATGTGGTTAAGAGTAAGGTTATGATATGTAAGAGAAGGGAAGATGGTGCGAGGTTGAATAGCATGTTCAATGGAGAGTTACCTGAGGAGGTGGATCAGTTTCAGTACTTGGGGTCTGTTGTTGCAGCAAATGATGAAGTAGAAGCATATGTACGTCAGAGAGTGAATGAAGGATGCAAAGTGTTGGGGCAGTGAAGGGAGTAGTAAAAAATAGAGGGTTGGGCATGAATGTAAAGAGAGTTCTATATGAGAAAGTGATTGTACCAACTGTGATGTATGGATTGGAGTTGTGGGGAATGAAAGCGACGAAGAGACAAAAATTTAATGTTTTGAGATGAAGTATCTAAGGAGTATGGCTGGTGTATCTCGAGTAGATAGGATTAGGAACGAAGTAGTAAGGGTGAGAGCGGGTATAAGAAACGAGTTTGGCCATGTTGAGAGAATGGAAAATGGTTGTCTGCTAAAACAGGTGACGAATGCAAGAGTTGATGGAAGAAGTACAAGAAGAAGGCCAAGGTTTGGGTGGATGGATGGAGTGAAGAAAGCTCTGGCTGATAAGAGGGTAGATGTGAGAGAGGCAAGAGAGCGTTCTAGAAACATGACTGAATAGCGAGTGATGCAGTTCCAATAGGCACTGCATCTTCCTCAGGTCGCCTTGGATGATCGCGGAGGTAGCAGCAGTAGGGGATTCTGCGTTATGAAGCTTCATCTGAGGTGGATGACGGGGGAGGGTGGGCGGTAGACCCTAGCAGTACCAGCCGAACTCGGTTGAGTCCCTTGTCAGGCTGGGAGGAACGCAGAGAGGGAAGGTCCCCTTTTTTCATTATTTTGATGTCGGTTACCCCAAAATTGGGGTAAGTGCCTTGGTATATGTATATATGTATCTACCTCAGTAATTATGAAAATTAAACTTTAAATCTGATCTGCTTATCTTTTTCAAAGTCTGGAAACGAGAGTATTTTCCTGAACGAGCTGGTGTACGTCTTTGGAGGTCCTCTGGGTGCTCTTGGACCCTTGACCTCAAGTTATAACTTCACTAAGATGGATGTCACACTCAGCAAATCCTTCATATCAATGTGGAGTAATTTCATCAAATTAGGGTAAGGAGATGTAGTTGATTTTGATTCTGATTCATATTTTATTTTTAAGTTCATTATAGTTCACATAATTCTGATATATAATGTTATAAATATCTGTAATTTCAAATGAAAAGTAAAACATTTAATGCTTAATACCATATTCATTAATATGATATAAATAGGTAGAATATCCCACTTCATTGCTTCCTAATGATTATATTACGTTTATTCAGTTATTAGAATTAAATCTAAACACTGATTTACAGACAGAATAGCTTTTAAAAAGTAACTATAAGTTATTTATTGTCTCTATGCAATAACATTCACACACAAATTTATCGATTTATATATAAATGGCTGCAGGAGCATAATAATTAGAATAGCTCCAACATATCCCTG
>NC_090758.1:51961575-51966575 GCF_036898095.1 Palaemon carinicauda | reverse complement strand
CAAAATAGTGTTAGATATACACTAGAATATTGGGCAAATCATTCATATGATTAATCCTACGCTCGTCCAATAGCTCAATATTCCACTCCAAGATTACCATCTCGTATTCAAAGTTATGCTTAACAAATATTTTGTTAGTAAAAAATGGCTAATAACAGCATTAAGAAAGAAAATGTGGTATTTAACTTGTGAAATTTACCGGAGACCAATATTTGGTACATCAACTATTTCGAAAGTTGATAGAAATTTGTCTATTTTTCATAATCAGGAACTTTTACTAAATTACTTTTTTCCACATTTGATAGAATATCTGATATCCTAAGGGGAAAGTAACTGGTGCCCAATTAAGAGTAAAATACTTCTAATTAATTTCCAAGATTTAAAAAACATAAATTAAAATGGTCTGGAAATTTGATTATGAGTGATGATAATTCTTAAAAGAAAATTAAAAACAAGAATCCTCAATAAATAAATAAAAAAAGAAAACAAATATCCATTTTGAGATGTTCATAAAAAGACCTAATAAGATTATATAAACATTATATAAGAAGAAAAACTGGGAACCCTTTATCTATCTGAGAAGAAGAAAGTGAACATTATAACTATTGCCATTTACTAGAGAGTGTTTTGTTGTTGTGAAACTTTATATCTAACCTGTGGTTGTTTTTTTATATATGTTTATCAGTTTGTGTGTGTGTGTATGTATGTATGTGTGTTCTTTTTGTAATGAATAAAAAGTAAATTTTTCTATCAAAGTGTTTCGTTCCCTATATACAAGAAAAAGTTAAAATTATTATTATTACTATCCAAGCTACAACCCTAATTGGAAAAGTAAGATGCTATAAGCCCAGGGGCTCCCACAGGGAAAAATAACCCAGTGAGGAAAGGAAATAAGGAAATAAACAAATGAAGAGAATAAATTAACAATAAACAACTATAAAAGAAGTAACAACGTCAAAACAGACATGTCATACATAAACTATTAACAACATCAAAAACAAATATGTCATAAATAAACTATAAAAAGACTCATGTCCGCCTGGTCAGCATAAAAGTATTTGCTCCAACTTTGAACTTTTGAAGTTCTACTGATTCAACCTCCCGATTAGGAAGATCATTCCACAACTTGGTAACAGCTGGAATAAAACTTCGAGAGTACTGCGTAGTATTGAGCCTCGTGATGGAGAAGGCCTGGCTATTAGAATTAACTGCCTGCCTAGTATTACGAACAGGATAGAATTGTCCAGGGAGATCTGAATGTAAAGGATGGTCAGAGTTATGAAAAATCTTATGCAACATGCATAATGAACTAATTGAACGACGGTGCCAGAGATTAATATCTAGATCAGGAATAAGAAATTTAATAGACCTTAAGTTTCTGTCCAACAAATTAAGATGAGAATCAGCAGCTGAAGACCAGAAAGGAGAACAATACCCAAAACAAGGTAGAATGAAGGAATTAAAAAACTTCTTCAGAATAGATTGATCACCGAAAATCTTGAAAGACTTTCTCAATAAGCCTATTTTTTGTGCAATTGGAGAAGACGCAGATCTTATATGTTTCTCAAAAGTAAATTTACTGTCGAAAATCACACCTAAAATTTTGAAAGAGTCATACATATTTAAAGAAACATTATCAATACTGAGATCCGGATGTTGAGGAGCCACCGTCCTTGACCTACTTACAATCATACTTTGAGTTTTGTTAGGATTCAACTTCATACCCCATAATTTGCACCATACACTAATTCTAGCTAAATCTCTATTAAGGGATTCACCAACCCTAGATCTACTTTCAGGGGATGGAATTGATGCAAAGAGAGTAGCATCATCTGCATATGCAACAAGTTTGTTTTCTAGGCCAAACCACATGTCATGTGTATATAGTATGAAAAGTAATGGGCCAAGAACACTACCCTGTGGAACACCGGATATCATATTCCTATAATCACTATGGTTCCCATCATCAACAACTCTTTGAGATCTATTACTTATAAAATCAATAATAATGCTAAGAAATGAGCCACCCACTCCCAACTGTTTCAGTTTGAAAACAAGGGCCTCAAGATTAACACGGTAAAATGCAGCACTAAAATCAAGGCCAATCATACGAACTTCCTGACCACAATCAAGGGATTTCTGTACAGCATTGGAGATTGTAAGAAGGGCATCACATGCTCCAAGGCCTTTACGAAAACCAAATTGTAAACTAGGGAGTAGATGATTACCTTCAGCAAACCTTAAGACGTTTTGCCAGGAGACGCTCAAAAACTTTAGATGATATGGGAGTTATGGAAATTGGGCGGTAATCAGTGGGACTTGAGGTACCACAAACACATTCACATAGAGGAGTAACATGTAACATTACCAATTCTCCAACTAGTGCTAAAAGCTCCTCTTCTTGCTAACTTGCGCAAAATAACAGATAACTTTGGAGCTAAGAAATCTGCTGTCTTTATAAAAAACAAAGGAATAATATCATTTGGGTCTACACCTCCATAAGCATCAAGGTCCATCAACAGAGCTTTAATCTCACGAGATCGAAAAGCTAAACTAGTTAGTTTAGCCTCAGGAAAACAGGAATGAGGAAGTTCAAGTTTTTCATTACTCTGTTTACTGTCAAAAACATCAGCCAAAAGGGTTGCTTTTGCCTTTGGACAGTGAGTGACTGAGCCATCTGGTTTAAGTAAAGGAGGAACTGTTGCATCTACACCGAAGAGTGCAGATTTAAGGGTAGACTACCATTTATGTTCCTGAGTTGTACCAGAGAGGGTTTCTTTTATGGTTAAATTGTACTCCTTTTCAGTTGACGCATAAACTCTCTGAGCAAAAGCTCGTAGCTGCGTATAGTTGTTCCAGGTCAAATCTGATCCGATACCCTTCAAAGATGATAGGCCTCCTGTTTCTCCAAATAAGCACGTCTACAATCATCATTGAACCACGGTTTGTCCTTCACTCGATACCTTAGCACACGAGAAGGGATACGCCTATCAATTATGTTGACTAGATTCTCATTCAAAGGGACAACAGGATCTACACTATTATATAATTGTGACCAATTCCAGCACAAAAGATCATGTAAAATCCCATTCCAGTCTGCTTGGGATTTCATATAAATTTTACAAGAATATGATATATCAGGGATAGGCTGCTCAGTCTTCACTAATAATGAAATCAAGGCATGATCAGATGTCCCGACTGGAGAACCGACCTTACTAGTTATAACGCCAGGGGAGTCAGTGTATACGAGGTCCAAGCAATTACCAGACCTGTGAGTAGCTTCATTTATGATTTTCTCACAGCCTGATTCAGAGGCAAAGTCTAAAGCTCTTAAGCCATGGCGATCGGTAGGAGAGATGGAACTTAACCACTCCCTATGTTGAGCATTAAAATCACCAACAAAGACAAAAGAAGCCTTTCTATCATCTTCTTGTATCTTAGCCATAATGGTAAGAAGACAATCGAAGACAGAATCATCTATGTCTGGATTCCGGTAGATTGAACACAAATAAAAGTTGTTATGCCTGCCACAAACTTTTATTACCTGAATCTCATGACATCCACATTGATAGCAGGACTTATGAGAAGCAGAGTACTCAGTCCTAATATAAACCGCCATTCCCCTGGCCCTAGGGATGGCATCACGCTTCAACATTATTGCCTTCTTAAAACCAGTTATAAGGAGCTCAGATGAGTGCCTCATATTAGAAACCAAAGTTTCTGAGCACAAAATAATATCATACTGTCTGGACGCAACTGTAAGGTCTTGGATATTTGCATGAAGACCACGAATATTGCAATAAAGAAGACGACATTGACGAAATCTACAACGTACTGGTCCCAGATTTCGCTCAATGTCTCCAGATAGCATAAGAATTAATAGAAATAAAAAAGAGACATCATACTTGAAAACTAAATTAACAAGAATTATAACAAAAACAATACGTACAGAATTATAAACAAAGTGATTGATGATACCCATAGACTATAGTAAAAAGTCAGAAAAACTGGTCAACATGGAGGAGCCGATACACAATGCAAGGCTAAATACCCTCCAGGATAGCCACTTCAACTGAAAGGAGGACAGTATGGATGGTTTTGAGAAGAAAAATAATCAGAAAAAGAAAAAGGCAACCTCTTGATAAACCACCAGGCTTCCATGGCCCTTCTATTAGGCCTGCCCAACACACCATTTCAAAAAAACAAGAGGAAGAAAAAAAAAAGAAAAAAAAAGATAGAATAGTGTGCCTGAGTGTACCCTCAAGCAAGAGAACTCTAACCCAAGACAGTGGAAGACCAGGGTACAGAGGCTATGGCACTACGCAAGACTAGAGAACAGTGATTTAATTTTGGAGTGTCCTTCTCCTAGAAGAGCTGCATACCACAGCTAAAGAGTCTCTTCTACCCTTACCAAGTGGAAAGTACGCTGAACAAATTGCAGTACAGTAATTAACCCCTTGGGTGAAGAAATGTTAGGTATCTCATTGTTGTCAGGTGTATGACGAAAGACGAGAATATGTAAAGAATAGGCCAAACTATTCTGTGTAAGTGTAGGCAAAGAAAAAATAAGCCGTGACCAGAGAGAGGGATCCAATGCATTACTGTCTGGCCAGTCAAGGGATCCAATACCTCTCTCTCTCTCTCTCTCTCTCTCTCTCTCTCTCTCTCTCTCTCTCTCTCTCTCTCTCTCTCTCTCTCTCTCTCTCTCTATATATATATATATATATACATATATATATATATATATATATATATATATATATATATATATATATATATATATATATATATATATATATATAATGTGTATATATATATATACATATATATATATATATATATATATATATATATATATATATATATATATATATATATATATATATATATATATATATATATATATATGTATATATATATACATATATATATATATATATATATATATATATATATATATATATATATATATATATATATATATATATATATATATATAT
>NC_090758.1:51946575-51954075 GCF_036898095.1 Palaemon carinicauda | reverse complement strand
TATAAGGGAAATATTTTGAACGATATTCCTCTTCTAACATTAGAATACAAATAGAAACTGGAAATATAAAATACAACCATAAAACAGATTTAGCTGTCAGTCATAAGAATCCAAATAGAATATTCTATTTTAGATTGATCTTTTGATCTTATTGAAATCGGTATTCTTCCCTCAGAACTCTTCCCTTTAATTCTTGGCTGAATCTGCATACGGTGATATTTATATGCAAGCTGTATTCAGGAACCTCACATGTGTGTGTGTGTGTTTGTGTGTGTGTGTGTCCCTGACTCTTGTCAGGAGAGAATTGAAAAGAAGGAGATGCAGAGGAGGGATAATAACATGAAAAAGGTTGAATGATAAAGGATAGAGAGAGAGAGAGAGAGAGAGAGAGAGAGAGAGAGAGAGAGCAATGATATAGAATAAAGGTTTCAGGTTATATGCATATAAGACTATGAAGTAGCTTACATATATGCACGCTCACACATACACACACATACATATATATATATATATATATATATATATATATATATATATATATATATATATATATATATATATATATATATATATATATATATATATATATATATATATATAGATATAGATATATATATATATATATATATATACATATATATATATATATATATATATATATATATATATATATATATATATATATATATATATATATATATATATATGTATATATATATATATATATATATATATATATATATATATATACATATATACACATACAGTATACACTATATCATACTTACATACTAAGGAAAAAATTACATATTTTATTTTTTTTTCGAATAATACAAAATAATCTTGGCATAGAATTTCTCATTTCTGGTTTTCCTAGTTACAAAGGATGAGAAAATTATTGGCCAACTTTTGTTCAACTTTGACTGACTCTTTCCCTTGTGTTACCTCCACCTCTGAGACACAAACTTTGATTCCTTCAAAGGACTATTTGTAAGGTTCCTGTACTATAAGTATTAGATATTTCTTTGATGTATTGTATGTTTTTAATATGAATAAATGTATGATTATTTTAATGTCTCCATTCATGGTTTTCATCAAGATATTCCAATCGAGTAAATGATGTGGAAAGAGTTTTTTGTTCATACTAATTTCTAGGAGTAATGAGTTGAGGACTTTTTAAGGTATCTATTATTAGAACTCATATTCATGATTCTTTGAAATTAGATAACATTAGAATTGGTAATAATTCTGATTATAGATAATGATTAAGATTTTTATATTTAAACAGCATATTGAAATGTAAAATTTTTTTCATCTGTAGGCTACTACCTGGATCCACTTTTAGGCGTAGTTGATGAATGACTGCATTCGCAAGCTTGGTGAATACCCTTGGTGCTATGTTTAGACCGAAGGGCATGGCTCTAAAAACGTACTTTCTTTTCTCTGGTTTGAACCCTAGGTAGGGGGAAACTTGACGGTTGATTGGAACATGCCAGTACGCATCCGTCATGTCTATGGAGACTGTGTATGCCCGTTTGGGCAAAATGGTCCTTATGTGTAGAAGTGTCAGCATTCTGAACTTGTGGTTCACTATGAACTTGTTGAGTGGTGATAAGTCCAGAATGACTCTGAGCTTTTCCAAATCCTTCTTCGAAACACAAAATAGCCTTCCTTGAAATCTGATGGACTTTGCCTTCCTTATAATTATTTTGTTCAGGAGTTCCTGATCATTTTCTTCCAGAATCGTGGTTGAAAGCTGGAAGAATTGAGGAAAGTTTGGTGGAGTTGAGCTACGACTCCAACCTAGTCCGTTCTAGATTAGGCTGTAGGTCCAGGGATCGAAGGTCCAATGATCCCGGAAGAGGAAAAGTCTCCCTCCAACCGGTATCATCTCACATGGTATGCTGGTTGGAGGAATTGCCCCCTTGGCCACGTCCACCTTTGTTACCCCTACCTCTGAAGGGGTGTCTAGAGGATCTTCGAAAGGAACCTCGAGACTTCGGCCTAAAAGCCGTCGATTGGGTTTCAAAAACTGGGGTGAACAACGGCGATTTGGTCGTCAGTGTTTGGGGCACCAGTTGGAAGGTGGTGGTTGGTTGTGCCACCGTCTGGGGCACGGTGACCACGGGAAGCTGTTACTGTTTTCTAGGCCGAGAGGGCACTCTTGGTCGTTTTGATTTATTCTTCGGCTGGAGACCCCCGTCAGCGGAAGATTTTCTTTTTGAGGACAAACCCCATTTGGAGAGGAGATTCCGGTTCTCCGTAGCGGCTTTGTCCACGACCTCTTTGACCACTTTGCTTGGGAAAAGGTCTTTTCCCCAGATATTGGAGGCTATGAGCCTCCTTGGTTCATGTCTCACCGCAGCCGAGGCGAACACGAACTCTCTACAAGTCCTTCTGGCTTTGATAAAGTTGTACAAGTCCTTGGTGACTGTCGTCAAATGAGATTTGGCGAAGACCATGTACATATCTGCGGTGTCCGAGATGCTTTCCATAGTCTCTAAGCCAGTCTGCAGAGACATGAAAGCAGCGAGACGTTCCTTAGTCTCTTGTTCCCTGCGCAGGAGAGACTCCGACAGCTTCGGGAGGTCTTCGCCGAACTGTCGTCCAGCAATATCTGCCTCCAGCCTCCCAACTGTGAAGGTGTTATGAACATCCTTCCAGTCTTTATCATTTGATGGAAAAGCAAGGGAAAAGGGTCTACTCTCCTCCAGTGTAGGGCAAGGTTTCCCTGCTTCAACTGCCTTTAAGGCTGCCTTAAACCCTTTGTCCATAAAGGAGAAGTCACGTTTGGGGTCAGCAACAAAGGACAAGTGCTTTTTGCTGAGAGACGGCACCTTGGAGCTAGTAAAGGCCCTCTCTTTCAAGGTGGTCGTATAGAAGGCCTGAGCATTAGAGAGTTTGAAGACAATCGTCTCTTTCGGCTCTGTTTCCTCCTTGGATGCAGGTTCCGTCCTCAGACGGACATAGCAATCGGGGTAGGCCCCTTTGCTGGGCCAAAACTCAATTTCCTCTACTGGGACAGTGCCCAGTTTCTCTGAGAGGAAGATCTTTCCCTCCAACATTGGCATATGCTCTGCATATCTCCAAGGATTAACGTCAGAGAAAGCGGGGAGATCCTTGACGTTTAGCTTCTTCGGGGCTAAACGTGCTGCAACCAACTGATGCATTTCCGTCCGAAAAGAAGCTTCTTTCTCGGACGATTTCTTTTGAATGTCCTGCACCATAGACAGCAGCGAGTGCAACGTACCCGTGATGGAATCTAACTGGGGTGCAGTAGATGAAGTCGAAGGCACCGGCTCTGTCACCGCGGCTGATGATACCGAAATCGTATCGGTCTTATCAACTTCGGCCTCAGGAGGTACGTCATCCTCCTGCTCCAGTTCTTCGACTCGGAGATTGTTCTCAGTCTCCTCTGAGACAACCGACATGTTTTCATCTAATTGGATGCCCTTCAAGGTGTCCAAAACATCATATTCTAACGGAATCTGAACAAGGGGAATCTCAGGTTGAGCCTAGGGAATGATTGCATCCGCAGATGCCCTAGGGAAAAGCCAGTCCCTCATCCTCTTATTAGGAAGGTATGGGCCAGAGGTAACACCTCTGACCCATTTTCGCAGCGCATCCCTTGCTGCATCCCTTGACTCAGTAGACTTTTGATCATCAAAAGCCTCTTTTACCAGTTTGTTACAAACGGTACATACCTGTGGGTCCTAGTATTTGAGAGCCCCCTTGGTGACTGCGCAGCGAGCATGGGCCCTGCACACGTCATGGCCGTAGAAATTCTTTCTACGGACCTTGCAAAAGCTGTTCCCGCACATGAAGTGGTTCTCCTGTAAAGAAATAAAAGCATATAAGTATTCAGTGAAATTCTCAGATTTCAGAATACACATTTTTTTCTTTTTTTGAATATTAGCTTGGATAGAGTAAGCTAGAAATAGGAAAGACACCTACTTGTGCTTCCTGTCCAGCCCATTGTTATGACCTCCTCCAATATTGAACAATAAATTCTTTAAGAATTTCGTATGGGAAGATAATATCATTTGATATAAAGTGTCTTCTTAACACAATGTCCCAGGTTCAACATTGGGGGAAAGTTAATGGTCGATAACCGTTAAGTGGTAGAGAGGATCATTCTCTTATGTGTGATGGTCTCAAAATAGGCTGCCCATGAAGCACCTTGTAAGTTGGAAAAACTATTTGGGCTACAGCACTGACTGACGGCGGTATGCCACCAGACCTGCCTGCCTGCCGGCACATGCCGCGCCTGCCGACATATGCCCGGCCAGCCGACATATGCCGGCTTATTCTGGGCTATTGAAGGCAGTTACTGTCTTCATTTCTATACTTCGGGTGGCTGACTGCCGGTCGACAACTTAGTTGCAGGCCACTGGTCATACTGTAGTATGTTTATTGTCGTTGGGTTATCGCTCAGCGACACCCCCGGCAAGTGGTGGCAGAATAACTGCCGGCCGACAGACAACCAACATGACCGCTAACAGCTATAAGCTGCCGGCGGCCGGCCCAGTAAAAGGAAATGTAGTAAAAATGAGAGATGATGGAGGAAGGCAAAGGCCCAGCCTTGCCGACCTACATCATGAATGAGGTTTTCAAGTCGAATGGGGAATTATATTCGGGCTTTCACCCAACCATATCCATTGCATATTGGCTATGGAAGGCAGTCTAAGGGAGGACTGAAGAACACTCTAATGATTATGAGGGTACCTGTCGGCAGCCGGCTCAGCCGGCAGCAGACAGGGAACCTCAGGCCAGTTCTATAGATTACCCTTAGGGTCAAATATAGAATGACGGCCACGGAGGGTGATGGCACATCCAACACAAAAGAGACTGCGGGGAAGGGCTAAGTGTCATATAAGTAAGGCAATACCCGAAGGTATTACCTAACTTGAAGGATTCTGATCTCATAAAATAACCTCAAGTAGGAGAAATCATTTCCCCAGGTTGGGTAGTCAAGTGAGAAAGCGGCACACAGGACACAATTTCGCAAGAGAACAGAATCTCGTACCAGAGATCTTAGGCAAGGAAGAAATCATTTCTTTGGTCTAAGATCTACCAGCACAGGACTGTCTGCTAGACCAAGGAAGGGGGAACTGTTATAAAAAAACCTCCACATATGGTCTAGGGAGGTCTAGCCTCCTGTAAAGACAACTTAACCTGACATGGGAAATCATTTCACCAAGACAGCAAGATGTCTAACACAGACATTTTACTATGATGTCCCATTCTAGACTCAAAACCGAGTCAGTGGTTAAGAGAAAGAAACAAAACACCCCAATAAACTTTGCCAGAACTCAGTTTACAGCAAAGCTAACTGAGGATAGCCTAGGCTAATCTGAGGGAAGGGGTATTGTTCTTAAATCTCGACAAGACATTAGTAACGACTTAGAAGGTATAAGAGGCATCAACCTCACCTTAGAAGACAATACAAGAGCAATTGGGGACATGTACGAAAGTATACTAAAGCCCCTAGGCTAGTAAGTCTAGGAGCATAGAGAATCGTTCACCAAAACTCTCTTGTATACTATCTTGGAAGAGGAAAATTTATGTAGTTATATCTTAATTGTATAAAATATTGCCTGAGCTTCAATAAAACTTTACCAGGAAGGTTATATCATGCATGAAGTGTGTAGGTGCCTAGGCTAGGAAGCCTAGCACTCGTGAGGCTCGATCATAGTAGCCAAATCCATGACAACAATGACAATATAAAAATCCCTAGTTAACATACTAAATAGCTAAAGTTATTAGAGCAAATAATGCCGGGAAAGTGGTACTGGCTAACTAGATGTACAGGAAGAACGATCGTGTTCATGACACCATCCGGCTGGCAACACCTCTTGTTACGTTCATTACGATCTCAATCGAAGATTAAAACTGGCAAGAGCTTACATTTACACAACTCAAAGATATTACTTAACTTTCCAGAAGCTGATGAGGCTGGTGAAGGCATCATAGCAACAAATAACTCCAAAATAGCGATAGATATCACGGGTTAACACCGGTCAACGAAGCTACAAGAGAAAGAATGGCTTGGTGGCGCCTCGCAGTGGCGATTCGGCGCGCTATTTACAGTACAGTAGGAGTGTTGAGAGCATTGTCTCTTTAACAACTCACCTATATTCTTGCCACTTTTTCCCTCTCGAAGCGGAAACGCTATCAGGGGTGTAGATAGCTATGAGACGTGTCAAGAATACGTCTTCTGATTACGCGATATCCAATTTTAAGGGATATTCGCTCAAGGAGTTAGAATTCTGGATACCTTTGGTAAATTCTCTGGGATGTATCAATGTAGTCAAATATAACCTATGAAGCTACTAATGAAGGAACTTCCATCAGGACGAAATGGCCTGAGCGCTAAAATATATACAGCATATATGTAGTTTATCTAAAGTATTCCCATAATTTCACTTCTGACTGGTATAACCAAACATATATTCCATTATTGTTAACAAAAACAATGAGAGAGAGAGAGAGAGAGAGAGAGAGAGAGAGAGAGAGAGAGAGAGAGAGAGAGAGAAAGAGAGAGAGAGAGAGAGCTCCGAGAACTCGCCATTGCATCTTTAACTCTCCTATGCACGTCAAAGAAATTACAAAAAAAATATATACATACAATTTCACTTAAACATATTCAAATACTTAATAGATCTGTATCAAGAATTACACAAATATCACCGCAAGAATGTTAAAAATCTTTATACATAAGTGAACTTAAAAGCTTTGCAAAATTACCCTTGATTTAATCAAACGAAAACCTTAATGTTTAAAAATGCATAATTGGCCCAGATATTCGTCGAGTCTGTAACATTGGCAGACTTGTCAAATACATCTGGGATCTCATTTTCTAGTTCATTATTGCCAATAATTAGACTTAAATTTCATATTGAGACTGGTAATAGTTTTCCTTTCATATATGAGCAGTAAATAGGAATTTAGGCATAAACATTTTATGCTTATTTGTCTTATATATATATATATATATATATATATATATATATATATATATATATATATATATATATATATATATATATATATATATATATATATATATATATATATACATACATATAAATATATATATATATATATATATATATATATATATATATATACATATATATATATATATATATATATATATATATATATATATATATATATATATATATATATATATATATATATATATATACATATATACACTGTATATATATACATATAATTTCAGTTTGTCTTAGGTTTGATCCCTAAAACATCTGAATTCTATAGATAAATGACTATTTATGTTCATTATTATTTTTTTTTGTAAATGTGTTAAAGTTTTATTGGGAAAATATTATAGACATAAGTAAAAGGTTTTATATATATATATATATATATATATATATATATATATATATATATATATATATATATATATATATATGTATATATATATATATAGACATAAGTAAAAGGTTTTATATATATATATATATATAT
>NC_090758.1:51899859-51912359 GCF_036898095.1 Palaemon carinicauda | reverse complement strand
AGGCTATGGAATTTGTAAATTGTCCAACTATAGTTTCCCCATTGTAAATGGATATTTTTTCATATAATATGTGAAGAAACCCGAGTTTACTTATAAATGTGTTTAGGATTTTATTTTTCATTAGATCATATGGATAATAAGACATGACAATAAACAAATGACTAGGGTAACAATCATCAGCATTGTTAAGGTTAGTGTGCCGAGTTTGGGACAGCGCTGCCAAATTGAATTTCCTTAGGTGGAGAATAACATTAATCATCACAGATTCAAGCAATTTAATGAAAACTAGTTATATGTCAAAAGGTGTATGACTACGGTGTAACTCGATATTATTATCATCAGCATAATCAACATTAACAAATCGAATAACGAAATGGAAAACTGTCTTATTTTTGTGCCTTCGCCAACGTGTATCGACTGTGCTGCGTCGCCTTCCTACGAATTTGTATTTGTTGAGAAGGGCGTTCCTGAGTGTAAATTACTTATAAGATAAACCTTATCATCATTTCCTTGACACATTCAACATGATGTGGAATCTGAACTTCATTGGAGAAAAAAAAACACGAAATGTATAATATAGTAATTGATAATGAAATAAAGTGAATTTATTTTAAATGTGAACAAATAGTCACTTTAACAAAGATTTTAACACTTTGAATGTAATTTGAAATTAAAAATTAGTTAATGTGACTAAAAATGGTTGGAATAACATTTTGGACATAAAATACTTTGGGATGTTAATTATGAAAACCAGATGACCTAATGAAGATTCAAACATTAGCATATTCTGATTTTATCAAATAAAATTGATGTGAAATGCAGAGATTAAAAAGATATTAATGCATCTGATCTTTAATGTAGGATAATGCACACTGCTTCTTTTTTGCTATGACGATCCATCAACTAAAACAATATATTATTGCAATTCATTTAGATAATTACATTTCCCTTTGCTACGTTGAAATCGTTGAAAGTCATTTTTTGTGTCGAATAAAAGTAACGTTTATTTTGAATGGGTAACTAAAGCAGATGTCCATGAATTAAGACAGGATCTAAAAACAACCCTTTGTGTAATTAACTAGCAAATGAAACTGATAACTAATTGAATGTCTAAATATATATCATTAAATTAAATATACCACAAGGCTTCCAACGCATGTCAATGATTTACACTGGCATAATATTCCAGTAAAAAAATGAGTAATTAAATAAATAAATGAATAAATAGTCAATAAATGAATATATAAATGTTGAAAATATTAAACTTAAAATGAATTTAATTTGGTTAAATTCTAGCAAATGCCACTTAGTTGGATTTTGCATCCATTGACAAGAGAGAAAATTTTATCAAATATTAAAAACTGCCAAAATATTTTGATTTTTATCGGATATATTGAGAACTAAGAAAACAGATTTAGATGGGTTCGGATCAAAAGGAAATGATATCTCAATATTACATAGTCAGAAACTAAGGAATAAGAATTTCATCGATAGATCTTTAAATCTATATCACCAGCATAATAATAATAATAATAATAATAATAATAATAATAATAATAATAATAATAATAATAATAACTGCATACATTATAAAACTACCACTAGTCTTATTAGTATCAGAATTAGTAGTCTTAGTAGTAGTAGCAGTAGTAGTAGTAGTAGTAGTAGTAGTAGTAGTAGTGTATAAATGATAACAGCAAAATTAGATTACATTATCTTTGAAATATATTTTGATAATACCTTCTTAATATGAAGTTAAGAAACTGCTAACGGTTTTCCTGTCTCATAATTTTCTTCTATTAATTTATTAACATTATTCGTGCATCTAATTATGTACGTTCGTTTTGAGGACGAAGAAGAACTGGGTATTGGAAAGCACTGAAATCAGGCAACAATAATAAAAGGATCATAAGCTAATATTTGTTTGAAGTTCCAAACACAAAATTGATATCAAACTATCAAAGGCCTAAAATACAATGCTGTTTCCTAAGTCATAGAAATCTCTTCCAATCACTGCTCTGATAAACCTATATATTTTGAAGATTAATATCAATAGGATTCAAATATGTATTTTTATTGAGTATTAGATCTATGTAGAAATAGTATTAAAATTATTTAATTCCTGGAATACAAATAGAGAAGAAACTATGACCAAACAGATAAGCAATTTGCAATAGTTATATTTCTGTTATTCTATCTTATTTTGCATCATTTGTGATAGAATGATTTTCCTGAAAATAATCAGTAAACAAATGCCTTGAATTAATCGTCTGTTTGAATAAATTATTGTAAAATTATGAATTAATAATAAAAATCTTGAACATCAATAGTCGAATGACTAAGAAAGATAGAATTAAGAAAAATTAGAAAAATTAAAGATTATTAATTACTTGAGTCAATAAGAGGAAACTTATGGAAAAAAAGAATATATTCAGTTTTAGGTTTTAACAAAATCATTGATGTTTACTACTAAGAAAAAAATATTGAAGTAATATATGAAAAACAAATTGAAGTTTTGATGGTAATACTTCAAGTAATTGGTAATAATGCTAAAAACTTTATCTTCTTCTAGCTCGAGGTAATTTACCAACAAATACCAGCACATAAATACCACAGAATATTCCCCCTCTATAAATAGTGATTCTTCCATTAACCAAAAACCACGTTTTTAGTATTGAATTAAAAAGGTTGTCAATTACAGGTCGGTAAAATAATTATAATTCTTAATACATACATAGATTTATTAAACCTTGAATTATAAGTAAAATGCTGTCAACATTATCCATAAAAACAAAGACACTCAATGACTATTGAAATAATCTTTGATACTAATAAAAAGGAATAACATATCCAAAAACTGAGAATTTATTATCTATCTCAATTTATTTTATGTTTTCAATTATCAGTATTTCTCTGATTTAGTTATTTATATCTGCCTTAATTAGAAGCTTATTTCTTTACCGTGAGAATAATACCTGGATTTTCTTGAAACAGGAAACATCAAGAGAGCCTTTCTTTGAAACTATGCTGAAGAAGACTTTGACTTCTGTCAGGGTGAAATCAGCTTTTCTTTTGAAAACCAGTGAAGAGTTTCCTTATTAATAAGAGACGAGTGGAAACGTTATCTCTCTCTCTCTCTCTCTCTCTCTCTCTCTCTCTCTCTCTCTCTCTCTCTCTCTCTCTCTCTTTCGTAGAAACAACAACAAATGGTCCAAACCAATTGATAAGGTATCGGAATACGATGAATCTTCGAAGAAGATTAAAAGCATTGTTGGCTAAAAGAACCATTTATTAAGCAGATATTAATCAAAGAGATGCTTTCTCCGAAGGAAGAGAGAGAGAGAGAGAGAGAGAGAGAGAGAGAGAGAGAGAGAGAGTGGCGTTAAAAACCCGATTGCAGGAATGCTTAAGAACATCTAATCTCTCTCTCTCGAGAGAGAGAGAGAGATTAGATGTTCTTAAGCATTCCTGCAATCGGATTTTTAACACCACTCTCTCTCTCTCTCTCTCTCTCTCTCTCTCTCTCTCTCTCTCTCTTAATGCTTTGGATAATGTGCCTTGAACTGATATTAAAAATATTAAAAATCTATTTTCAGAAGTGTGAAATGACTGTCATCTCTCGCTCTCTTTTCTTTTACCTCATACATTTTCTAATTACCGTATGTAGTTTGATTCCCAACCTCCCCCCCTCTCTCTCTCTCTCTCTCTCTCTCTCTCTCTCTCTCTCTCTCTCTATTGCTTCTCATAAAACATCTGAAGAAGCATCTTCGAGAACAGACCTTTTTTGCGATTCATAACGACCAGATCTTCAACTTAACTAAGGCACTCTCAGTTTGTTGCATGGATTTCCTTAATAAGAGGAGAGAGAGAGAGAGAGAGAGAGAGAGAGGAGAGAGAGAGAGAGAGAGAGATTATACATGTTAAGAGCAAATAACCGCAATTGAGTTTTACATGACAGAAGACGTTGTGAATCTATTTAGTACATCTTGTGTCCTGTTGGCTGTCTTCTTTTTCATCCTTTTTATACCATTTATAAGAGAGAGGAGAGAGAGAGAGAGAGAGAGAGAGAGAGAGAGAGAGAGAGAGAGAAGCCTGAAACATAAACATTTTCTGAGATTCAAGCCATATAACATCAGGTTAAGCACAAAATGTTTTAGAAGTTTAATTTCTTTGTGTCTATTTTAGTGAATATTTCCATTGTATTACTAGTGATGCAATTAATGTGTTTATTTGATATTTTTTACATTAAACATCAACAATAGATTACGAAAACGTATTTGAAAATAAAAAAAGAACTTATTTCACTTAATAATTCATCAAAAACCATTTGTTAATTAGAAAGGATAGTTACAGTCATTCAAAGTAAAATAAACTAATTCAAAATGATAATAAGAAAAATAGTTACATCAAAAGACAAAGAATTGTAGTTTAAACTTCGCAGTAAAAATCCCATAACCTTAGTTATTCCTGAATATTTCCGCTATTTCTTGTAAATATCTATATCGAGACTTCTTTTCAATTATAGGCTTATTTCCACCTTTGAACTTCCATAGCTACTAAAACATAATATATAATCAATTTATCATATATCTATTACCATTATTGCTATCATTAGAACATAAAATGTAATTAATTTATCATATATATATTACCATTATTGTTATCATTAGAATTACTATTATTACTTCTATTATTTTATTTTATCATAATCAGTGTATTTCCTATTTGCAAATCAGATCCGTATTATTAAAGTGATATATTATTCATATATTTGTCCCCAGTGTGACCAAAATCTACTGCAATCTTATGTTTAACTGCACTCTTTATTCAAAGGCCACCTGTATCTATTGATACTCTGAGAGGATTAATTGATAAAACCCTGATAATTCTAGTTATTAATGATGTAATCACTATAAGGAGTTATATTTAACATCAAAGAAACCTTAACTTTAATTTAATTATAACTGCAAAAGGTAAAATGTAACATAAAAATCACAAATCCTTTATTAAAAAGTGTTACAGGCAGTAGAACAACAGCAACATGATATTATTCCTCAATGGAATTGTCATCACAAATACGAGTTTTCCAATGGAAATTCCCATCTAATGGATGTCCCGGTAATTTCCAAAGGAATAACAACAACGCATTGCAAGGGTATTTCAAATCTCTTCCAATTTCATTACGGAAGATAAAAGGCCCAGGTATATAACGCTTAGATACACATACCAGGGTAACACACACGCATCATTTCATTAGGAGCCATTGGAAATGAGAGAGAGAGAGAGAGAGAGAGAGAGAGAGAGAGAGAGAGAGAGAGACAGACAGACAGAGAGAGAGAGAGATTAAACTCAGTGTGATAAAATAAGGATTTCATTAGTAAGTCTGGCTTTGTGGAGGCTGCTAAGCGTTGTGGTTAACCTTCTCTCTCTCTCTCTCTCTCTCTCTCTCTCTCTCTCTCTCTCTCTCTCATTTCTAATTTTTCCATTGAACGATATTTAAAAAAAATATAGCTCCAAGGCAAGTGGGTGGAATCTCTCTCTCTCTCTCTCTCTCTCTCTCTCTCTCTTCTAAAAGCAACCACAGGTGGTCCCAAACAAATTGATCAGGAATGTGAAGACGAGCAATCTTCAAAGAAGAAGGAGAAAATTATTGTTGCACAAAAAAACCATTCGTGTACAATACAAGGAATTCTCCAACTGAACAAAGCAGCTGTAATTTGATCGGATACATTCCCCGAATAGATGAGAGAGAGAGAGAGAGAGAGAGAGAGAGAGAGAGAGAGAGAGAAAATTTTATCATCAACGTTTTAACAAATATTCATTGTTACGATAAATTGCCTAAAAATCCATCTTATAACACGCAAGTTTTTTCTCAAATATATATTAATGAAAAGGTATATTTGTAATATCTCTAACATTTCAATTACACACACACACTCACAAATAGATGTAACAACTTTTCACCCCTCTACCTTTCCTCTCAGGGTAGCCCCTCCCATCAGGATATGCCCACTGCCTGTTCCCTCACCCAAGGGCCCGGGGGACAACAGAAGTTGTACCTCAATCAATGTGGCTAAGCGTGACAGGAATGAATATATTTTACATAGATAAATATTTTAAAGGGAAATATAATTATATATGTAAGTGCTTTTGTTCTCATGTATGGATGTATGAATGAAATTCCATACATATACGAAAACACTTAACCTGGAAACATTACCTGAAAGACAAAAAAGAAAAAAAATGATCATAAAGGAAACATTCAGCTTTTTTTTATTTATTTCAGTAAAGGCAAGGACATCGAGGCTGAAATTGCATTCCTTTTAGCAATATAAACTTTGAAAATTTCATAATAATCATTTTCGTAACATTCATCATGTTGATACTCAGCCGAGTATCACACACATTAAAAGCATTTATAAAACTCTCTAAATTTTCGTCTACTGAGATGGGATTAAAACATAAAATACTTGGCCAAATTGATATACATTTCTTTTCAGTACTTCGAACCAAGATATGAGAAGACACATTTCCAACTGAAACCTCTCACCAGATCCAGAGGAAAATTATTGCTCTGCAAATTACTTCTGTTCTGGGATATTGCTCTCACGATATATTTGTATTTTTTCTCACTATGAGTTGCTCTCTGGAGTAATATTGATGGTCGTATGACTTGTTTGTTCCCGGATGAGTCAGAAAATATATATATATATATATATATATATTGTATATATATATATATATATATAAATATATATATATATATATATATATACAATATATATATATATATTATATATGTACACATATATATATATATATATGTATATATATATCTATATATATGTACATATATATATATATATATATATCTATATCTATCTATATATATATATATATATATATATGTTTTTTCAAAAAGGCCCATAAAAGAAACACAGGAAATATGAATAAATCACACTATATTTCGGTCAATAAACATCGACCCTCTTCAGGATGTAAAGTACTTGTACTTTACATCCTGAAGAGGGTCGATGTTTATTGACCGAAATATAGTGTGATTTATTCATATTTCCTGTGTTTCTTTTATGGGCCTTTTTGAAAAAACCTGTTAAACTGTTCGATTACAGTTATAAATAAGATATATATATATATATATATATATATGTACATATGTATATATATGTGTGTGTGCATATATATATATATATATATATAAAATAACCATTTAACTATTTTCTAAAGAGTAATTGTCTAAAGCAAGAGTCGTGAAAAATTATTTAGAGTTTTATTCAAAAGAGAATAATCTCAGGTTCCAGATCGTTTAAAGCGGTTTTTTTTTTTATAAAAATCTTTCTAATGATTTGTATCACAAAAATTCGTTTTTTTTTTCAAATATAAATGAAGGATTTCATTAACATAGAACTACCCTTATACCCGAATTCTAGATAATAGTTCGAAATATAGTTTTTTTTAAACTAAATAAATTGAAAGTTTAGTTTTTTTGTCGGGGGGTGACAAAAAGGTCGTGTGTTCAAATACATATATATATATATATATATATATATTATATATATATATATATATATGTATATATTTATGATTTAACATCATTAAACCTAAAAGCATCGACTAATTGGTAGTGGTCTATATCCCTCCAATAATGATTTTTCTTAGTGATGGAAATACTGAAGAAGTTTTCGGTATCAAAGAATCTCAAATCCTTTAAACATAATATTAATTACGTTTGGCCGAAGGCGAAAAGCAAAATTATTTCATTTTTTATGCCACTTGAGATTTCCTAAATCAAGTATCCAATTAAGGAAGGATAATATTTTTTTCCAGACGTTGAATTAGATCTGGTGGAAAGATTAAGATTTTACCTTTGAATTATATTTGATATCATGGAATTAGAAAATAAATGGCTTTAATATTTACCTGTTATGAACCTAATTTTGTTTTCTGTCGTGGAATTAATAGGTCCAAGACAGGTTTGAATGAGGTTTTTCAATATATGAATATTTTTACCACATTGTTTGTGCATGGAAGACTGGGAAGGCTCCATTTAAGATTAGGACTGTTTAAAGCGTATAAGGTCAGAGAGAGAGAGAGAGAGAGAGAGAGAGAGAGAGAGAGGGTGGTGGTTTAATGAAGTTGCGGTTGATATTAGATAACCAATAGCATTTGATGATGTCATCATTTTCTGTTGCATTTCTAATGTAGTAAAAGTAATAAGAAACATTCAATAGAGGATTGGTATCTATACTAATTGTGGTTATAAATAGCTGACAATATCTTTCATATTGACATAAACAGATTCTGGTTAAAAATTATGTTTCCATTTCATGGTTGAGTTTCAACTATTTGGTTGTACAATATTGGGACCTGATTTATACATGGTTTTAATATATATCATCTGTATTTTACATATAATTGCCATAAAATAAGAAAAAATAGTATTTTTGAAATTGTGAATTGTTATGCATTAATTAAAAGTAGCTAATTATGGAAGTATGTTTTCATTATCAAAGTATTCTCTGAATTTGAACAGAACCCGAGTATTTCTACCTCTTGTCAAAAGATGGCAGCACATGTCCCTTGTTCCATTCATTTGAATGACTCTGTCCAATTGAAAAATGGGAATGGATTGATACTTGTACAAAAATATGTGTAGCAAGTATTGAATGTATTCAATCCCAGTTAACTATGATATTTTGCTTTCCAATTACGTCTTGAAAGATTCCTTGAATGCAAGGCTTATAGAGCACTGAACATTGTTTATTTTCATGACCAATAGATGGCCTTAGCAGTAGAGTTTCAAATTACTAATCACCCGCCTCATTATAATTCTCATTACATTATTTCTGGCGATATTTCTTAATGAAACAGACACAATTGAACTTGTGCTTCATTGTCGTATTAACTCAACTTGATTCTATTTAGGAAATTGAAGAATTCACAATAAATGTCCGATATATGTCTTTAACAAACAATCGTTAGTTCAATTATATTTGGGGGTTAGGGCGAAAGTGGGGTTCCCAGAGAGAATGCCACAAGTACTGGAATCAATGAGACAATCAAGTAATTAAACAGTTATTTTATCTAACCTTCATTACCTTTATATGACACCAGAAGATAATCAGTATGTTACATGGTATGATATGTATTGTTAGTAACAACTACGTAGAATAATAAGTTTGCTACAACCCGAAAGACATAAACCCAGACCCCATCTAGCTCCCTCCCCTAAGTCGTAACGAGTTTTACTTTACCATCAATAGATGGCATTAGATTCACTTTGGCCCAACTAATACAGACAATTTTTTTTGGACGAACACATGGGTCCAGAAAAAAAATAAGTGTGTTTAGGAGGTAGAGGCTAAAAAGTTGGTAAATTGGCCAACTATAGTTCCCTTATTACAAATGGATTTTTTATCGGAAAATCGTGTGGATTTTTCATATACTATCGAAAGCAACCTGAGTTTACTTATAGAAGTGTATAAGATTTTATTTCTTCATCAGAACACATGGACAATGAGGCAAGACCCTGTATAAAGGACCAACGTAAAAATCATCAACACAGTTGAGGGAGGTGGGACGAGGTTAGGACAGCGAAGCCAAATGGAATTTCCTTGAATGGAAAATATCATTATTCATTAATTTAACGAGTAATAATTATAAGCCAAAGGGTGTATGACTATGTTGTACTTTGATGTTCATGTTATCAGGGTAATCAACATAAACAAATCGAATAATGAAAAGAGAAATTTGTCATATTTCTTTCTTCGCAAATGTCTGCCTGACTGTCCTACACCACCTACCCTCGAATTTGTGTTTGTTGATAAGGGCCTTCCAGGGTGTGAATTAGTTATAAAATAAACCTTATCATCATTTCCTTAGGGAATATACGTAGGTCGGTAAAGCTATTCCTTGGTTCAATATACGTTAAAAGAAGCCCTTAAGTACCTATTGTAGGCAATAGCGTATGTTTTATTTTATTCTGAAATATATACTCACAGAATGGATGGAAATGCATAGAAAAAATTACTTTTAACTAGACTTTTTAGATATAGTATGTTTACTAAAGGGCTGAAAAGTGGAAATCAGTTGGTGGGATTGAAAATGTGTAACTACATTTTTTTGGACATAAATTATTATGAAATGGGAATTTTGAGAACCAAAAAAAACCAAGCGAAGATTTAAATTCACATATAGTGATTTCATTAAATTTGGTTTGATGAGAAATTATGAGACTAAAATTATTTTAATCCAACATATCAATTTAATATCTAATAATGCACATTGGTTTCATTTACTATAACGATCCATCACCTGAATATGTATAATATTGAAATGGATTGATGCATGCATTTCCATTTCTAACATTAAAACGATAGAGGACAGTTATTTTTCGAGTAAATCTATGTATTCTTTTAAATGGGTCATTGAAGGTAATGTCTAAGATTTACGATAGGACTTGAAAGCAATCATTTTTGTAAGTAACTAATAAAGAGAAGAAAGTAACTAACAGAATAACTAACTATTTATCATAGAAGTAAATTTACCACAAGTATTTCATCCCATGTTAATTGTATCATCATCACCATCACCATCATCTTCATCATCATCATCATCATCATCATCATCATAAGCAGCAGCAGCAGTTAATAGTTCACTGAAATAAAAAAGGACTCTTACAAGTCTTTCATCTTGCGTCTGATTATGGTGTTTTTTATGCCAGTCTATGCTCGGAAACTTCCTTAGTTCATCAATCCATCGTCTTCTCTTCCTTCCCCCGGTTCTTTTAAAATCTTTGGGAATCCACTCTGTTATTCTTAATGTCCATCTATTATCTGTCATTCCCATATGTCCTGCACATGTCTATATCCTTTTTCTTAAATGTTGTTGGAATATCCTCTACTTTGCTTTGCTCGCGTATCTATGTTGGTCTTTTTCTGTCTCTTAGTGTTATTCCCATCTATATTCTTTCAATTACTATATGAATTGTAAATAAATCATGTTCTAAAGGTTTAGTAATGCTCCAAGTCTCTCATGCATAATTTAATATTAGCAGGACCATCTGATTAAATATTTTTCTTCTCAGAAAAATTATATTCTTGCCTAATTATCCACCCATGTAAATTCAAACTCAGAAAGTAAACACTGGTGATAATCGATCAAATGAAATATTGAAAGCAACCAAAACAGATTTTGATTTTCATCAGATAACGTGAAAACAACCCAAGAGATTTAGATTTTTATCTGACTTAGAAAACAATGAAAAGACATTTTGATTTTTATCGGAGATATTAAAAACCATAACAGATTTTGATTTTGTCAGACCTAATGACGGTCAGCAAACCAACATACTCTCTCTCTCTCTCTCTCTCTCTCTCTCTCTCTCTCTCACAGATACACCGATATAGACCCAGACACACACAAACACAAACACACACACACACACACACACGCACACACACACACACACATATATATATATATATATATATATAAATAATTTATATATATATATATATATATATACATTATATATAAATATATATATTTGTATTTACATATATATATATATATATATATACAAATATATACATTTCTATTTACATATATATGTATATATATATATATATATATATATGTGTGTGTGTGTGTATATATATATATATATATATATCAAAATTATTCATATAATTTCACTCCTGTTTGGTAAAACCAAACAACTATACCAATATTGTTAACAAAAACGAGAGAGAGAGAGAGAGAGAGAGAGAGAGAGAGAGAGAGAGAGAGAGATCGGAGAACTCGCCTTTGGATCTTTACCTCTCCTAAGCGCGTCAAAGTAAATAAAATTTCATTTAAACATCCTCAAATACTTGATAGATGTGAATTAAGAATTATTCAAATAACACAGTAAAAATTTTAAAAATCTTTATACATAAGGGATCTTTAAAACCTTTGCAAACGCAAAACGTAATGATCGAATATGCATAATTAGCATATTCCGCGAGTTTGTAACATTGGCTGACTTGTCCATGAAATGTGCTCAATTTTATTCTCTTTCACTCGTTTTGAACAAATATACTAATCAAGTAGATCTGGGTTATTTGTTTTATAGATCACTATTCGGTTTGAATTACAGTTTTATAATTTAGATTTTTAGTTCAGAATTTGCTTCCCAAATATCATTATTAGTTTTCCTAATTAAGGTTTGTATATACCAAGAAACATAATCACTGTAGCCAGGCATCATTCATTAGTGTTCCTTTGAAGCCATTTTTTTCTTGAAGAATTTTCTCTGCTTTGATTTGATTAATTTTGGGATCGGGGGAACACTCAGCTCTGCCATACACAGATCATTGTTAGTAGTTTTCCCTACACCCAATAACTGCCGAATACACCAATTATAAAGTTTTTTTTTTCTATGTGTTTGAGATTGGCAATTAACCATGACTCGAATGCAAACATTATAGCGCACATCAAAG
>NC_090758.1:51874859-51894859 GCF_036898095.1 Palaemon carinicauda | reverse complement strand
TCCTCTTGGTAAGGGTATAAGAAACTCTTTACTTATGGTCAGCAACTCTTCTAGGAGAAGGACACTCCAAAATCAAACCATTTTTCTCTAGTCTTGGGTAGTACCATAGCCTCTGTACTATGGTTTTTCACTGTTCTGGGTTAGACTTCTCCAGCTTGAGGGTACACTTGGGCACACTATTTTATCTTATTTCCCTCCCGCTAGTTTTGTTAAGGCTTTTATAGTTAAGTAAGAGATATTTATTTTAATACTGTTACTCTTCTTTGAATATTTGATTTTTCCTTGTTTCCTTTCCTCACTGGGCTAATTTCCCTGTTAGAGCCCCTGGGCTTATGGCATCCTGCTTTTCCAGCTTGGGTTACAGCTTAGCAAGTAATAATAATAATTATAATAATAATAATAATAATAATAATAATAATATTAATAATAATAATAATAATAATATTTCAACTCCAATATAAAATTAAATAGAAATAGAAGCTATTTCTGTTCACAAATATAAATTTCAAGTTTTTGGGAATGAGTTATGAACTGAATGTAATATTTTATATATATACAATACTTTCTGTCCAATATATTGGGGATATATCCACAATTAGAATGTTTGAATCAGTTGATTATATTCTATAATATTTTCGGTCTCCAAATTCCATAGTGTATTTATTTCTTGATTAAGTGTATATGTATAGAGTTACACATACACACCCGCACACTATATATATATATATATATATATATATGTATGTATATGTGTGTGTTTGTGTATAGTGATATTTCATAAGCTAGACCATTGCATATCATACCAAAGAATACGTAACAAAAGATGCCAAATTTTATTATTCATTCACATGTGTGTACATTATCCACCAGCAGCGTAATACCACTCTCCCTCTTCTACATGAACCTTCAATTCCCTTCACTTTAACTCCAAATGCCCTTCACCCCTTCACAAAGGTTCCCCTTTGCCCTCCAATTGGCCTTCCTTTCACACGCTCCTCATGAATGGCATTTAAGTCTTCAAGAAGCAACTTCATTTCAGTAAGCGTTTATCTTTCCCTGATATTATTAAGGATTTGGGTTCATCCCTTCTCATGAGAGAGAGAGAGAGAGAGAGAGAGAGAGAGAGAGAGAGAGAGAGAGGGAGTGAAGACGGATCATAGTGTTATCCAATTAAATCCGGTCTTTGCCCTGGCTAATCTCTTGGCATTAATATCGATTCGGATAAAGTTATTAATTTTGAATTTATGGCGAGTTCCAAACTTCATTAACTTGAAGCAAAATTGCAGTATGCGATGAAGATTAATATGATAAATTGTTATTACTTTTACTCTCTCTCTCTCTCTCTCTCTCTCTCTCTCTCTCTCTCTCTCTCTGTCTCCATAATACTAAGCTACTTAATCAATAATCAACCGTTTAGTTATAATATTTTATAAGTGGTTTAATTTGAGAGCCATTATGGTATTCTTTTAGTACGAAATTCAATTACTGTACTCTGTATTTCATTATCAAAATAATTTTAATAAATTAACACAAAATGTATTTCAAATAAACACATACTCATATACGCACGCATAAACACACACATACACAGACACACACACACACACACACACATATATATATATATATATATATATCATTCCCTCCTACATCTATTGAAACAAACGGCCTCAGGTGGATTTCACCAGTCGTCTCTATCTTGAGTTATTAATTCAATATTTCTCCATCCATCATCTCCTATTTAACGCTTCGTAGTCCTCAGCCATGTACGCCTGGGGCTTCAAACTATGCTAGTGCCTTGTGGAGCCCAGCTAAATGTTTGGTGAACTAGTATCTTTTGAGGAGTGCGAAGAGCATGCCCAAACAATCTCCATCTACCCTTCAATATAATCTTATCCACATATGGTACTCGATTAATCTCTCTTATAGTTTCTTTTTCATTCTTGTCCTGCCCTTTAACTCCCATTATCTTTCTGAAGATTTTGTTCTCGAATCTAATAAATTTATTGGAGATTGTTTTATTGTCAACCATGACTCATGTCTATAGAGTAACACCGATCTCACTAAATTGATTTTTATATATCATTTCGGGTGATTTGATTTCCAAGTTTTACTTATTCCAGCCACCTGCCATTCATTAAAGACTCAGCATTATTTGAGACCATTTCTAAATATATAGTTGGGTCATTGATTGGAAAACCTAATTGGATATAGGCCCAAGAGTATCTGCTGGCCCACGCAGAAATTAATTACCTATTTCCCTTAGGAATCATTTATGAATTTTGGAATTTCTCACGGCTTCTTATATTATTATTATTGTTATTGTTATTGTTATTATTATTATTATCATTATTATTATTATTATTATTATTATTATTATTATTAGTATTATTATCTCTCTCTCTCTCTCTCTCTCTCTCTCTCTCTCTCTCTCTCTCTCTCTCTCTCATATCACAGAATAGAAATTTTCCTTTTCTTATGTAGAATAAATTCCGGACTTCTGTAAACAATACAACAAAAGAGTCGTTTGGTCGAACATAAAAGTCCATTGAATGACTTGCGAGTCTTTTTATAAGACTTTTCACAATTTCTTAACTTCACTCGGGTCATGGAAATGACTTTATTTTGCAAATATATCTGGCTTAAGGAAAAAGGTCCAATACCTCAGTTTCGGGAGGTAATATATATATATATATATATATATATATATATTTTCAACCTAAAAACTACTTAACTTTTATAAGAATATCTTGGCTTATATAGCATCCGGATAAATATTTTAATTTCTTATTACTTATTCATGATAAAGATTATCGCCTTCAAAAACCTTCGGTATCACTACGCTAAAAAAAATTATAATTCAATCAATCAATGAATAAGCAAGACTTCGATAAATTCCCTATGAAAGATATAAAATTGTATCATCTGCCGATGTAACTTCATCAAATGTGTTGTTTTGATTGACAGCCAGAGTTTTTGGGTGGAAATGGGAAGCTCTTGACGCAGGTTGGGGTGTCTGTTCCCCTATGGACTATCTCTGGCTTTTCCAGTACAAAGATTATTTGAATATAAAGGCATCGGGTCTTATTGGATAATTGACTCTTTTGTTAAAGTAAAGTATATAAGATTTTTTTTTAAAGAAGTAATACAGCGTCTTAATACTGAATACAGACCTAATTCTATGCAGTGCATTTACATTTGAGAAATAAATTCACTGTACTATCATCATGGCTAGTACGGTGGTAACGTCTTCGCTTAGAATTCACATGGCAGTAGATCGATCCCACCCGGTACCGTGAGTTTAAGCTGTTTTCTAGGGAGGCCACTGCTGTGGATGGACACCACTGTGGGTGGTTGTGCTCGCCCAGCTGACGTTCTGGACACACTATAGACACACAAACACTTATGCAAACAAGCGGACTTATATAAAACTGAGATTTTGAAATCATACAATGTCTAAAGAGGATGTTCACAAACACTCTACAATTCATTTCTTAAATATCACTTTTATCTGCAGATTTCAAAAAGATGATATCGAATTGAGAAGATGTACTTCATAACTCTCTCTCTCTCTCTCTCTCATCTCTCTCTCTCTCTCTCTCTCTCTCTCTCTCTCTCTCTCTCATATAGACTGCATGCAATCAGCTAATTGGGGGAAAATTCAAATAAAATAAAATATCCCGATTTGTTAACATTCCCCGTCATCTGTCCCAAACAATCTTAGTTCCAATTGTACCAAAACTGGTATGGTGATGCCATCTATTGGCTTTTAAGAGAAATTTAGTTTTTTGAACATTATAACACGTCAGAGACATATTTTGGTCTGGAAGAAATTGAACAATTATCAAATTTATGAAATTCCAACCCCGCTTGAAAATAATAAGATATTTCACATACAGAAATGGTACTTACATGAATTAAATATCATGATTTTTTTTTTTTTCATTTAAAGTTAAATAAAAAATGAAAAAGTTGATATCACATATATCTGAATAATATCAGACTGTGTCTCAAAAATATAATCGCCTTGAATGGAAAAGTAAATTCGAACTCCATCTATTAGGATCTGAAAGAAACATAACCTATTGGAAGGTTGCATGTTAATAATGTTACCTTGGCGGCTTATTAACACAGTTCTCAAATACCTACACTATAGAAGAAGTACTTCATATGAAATAAGGAAGGGACATTCTAGAAAAGAGAAATACTTAGGTTTTTTTCAGATTTCTGTGGAAATTTCTCCTTGTAGAAATGGCGAAAAAAAATCAAATGATCTATATTTATATTTATAAATGTTTACAATAGAATTTCTATATATCAAAATTCTATAAAATGAGGATATTTTTTTGTGCTTTGAGATATGACAGATTTATTACACGTTATATAATACAATCTCTCTCTCTCTCTCTCTCCTCTCTCTCTCTCTCTCTCTCTCTCTCTCTCTCTCTCATAATAAATGCAGGGAAGCTGAAAGGTATCGTAAATGATTTGAAAGAGAATATCCACTATGAAGACATGTTATGACATTCCCCCATTTCCATTTACATGATAGTAATCTGCTTCGTATGCAATTCAAATCTGGGCAGGATGATAAATATATGGATATATGTATATGTATATGTATATATATATATATATAAATATATATATATATATATATATATTATATATATTATGTATATACATACACACACACATATATATATATATATAATATATACAGTATATATATATATATATATATATATAAATGATAAATTTTGCACATTTGGACGTGTTTTTCATATTCAAATAAGCCATATATTTTTTTGATACATTAATCTCTGGATTCTCTTAACGACCTCGGGATCAGAGACCCAGGCGAAATCACACAAAGACAAGAGCTTGTGACTGGCCGGGAATCGAATCCTGGTCGGCAAGCATGTATAGACAGTGACAACCACTGTCTATACATGCTTGCCGACCAGGGTTCGATTCCCGGCCAGTCACAAGCTCTTGTCTTTGTGTGATTTCGCCTGGGGCTCTGATCCCGAGGTCGTTAAGAGAATCCAGACATTAATGTGTAAAATATATATACATGGCTTATTTGAATATATATATATATATATATATATATATATATGTATATATTTACATATGTATATGTATGTATATATACATATATACCGTAAATATATATGAAATATTTTACATATATATATATATATATATATATGTGTGTGTGTGTGTGTGTGTGTGTGTGTACATTGACAGGAAGTTAAACATTTTACATACCAATTTGTGAAAGCAAGTTAATATTAGTATTTGTCTTATATAAAAGCCTCATATTTATCAATTTTTTAGAATTTCCATGACCCCCCACAATATTATAAATTATTTTGTGCATATTTTTTTTCTTTGTATAGATGGGCAAAATAGATGGTTAATTAAGAATAAAATTTAGTAATGAGCACTATTCTATGTTGCTCCTTTAATAGTTTGATTAATGTGGACTAAGCATTTAGAAAGTTTTATATTCTTTTATTACGTATTATTTACAGGGATTTTGAGGGCTTCAATAATGGCAGTAAAATATTTTATTATTTCAATATATCTTTGTGACAAGATATTTTTACTTATAATATTTCTGCAGATATATAAATACATTTACTACACTAAGAATTAACCTGAATAATTCATAGTGTTTAATTGCCATAAATAGTTATATGAAATAAATAATTAAATAATGTAAATATTAATACATTACCTCATCACAAATCCTTAAAATAGAACAGAGTTCCCTAAATAAATCTATAGTGTGTGAATAGTGCAATAACTTCTTTGAAGTCTTCCCTTTGCTGTTATCAAGCAGTAAAAGAGATTCAGTAAGTCGTTCCTCGAAGCACTGAAAGCACCGTGGCCAAGGAGGAAAGTTCTCACCCAAAGGGCATTGTTGACTTATATAGGACGGAGTTTATGGTACTGCAATAGAAGGATTCTAGTTGGGTGATATGGAGGAAAGTTTTACATTTGAATGGCCTGAATGGATATGCATTATGATATTTTCAACACACACACACACAGCACACATATATCTATATATATATATATATACATATATAGTATACATATATATATATATATATATATAGTATATACAGTATATATATTTTATATATACATATATATATATATATATATATACATATATATATATATATATATATATATAATCAACTTAAGGTTACTTGAACTAAGTTGTTAGTTACCGTATACATTGGAAGAAACATTGCACCCCTATTAGAGTAGCCTACCAACGAGAGAGACCAATATCTTTTGAAGAAAATAAAATGGTAATTATTTCATATAAAAATACATTTCATTCATCTAATAAGAGTTCCATGCCATCAGGTATGTCCATATGTAGGAGTCTATGACCAGTGATAGCAGAAAAACGCAGAAAAATGCAAATTTATGACGAAATTTACAACACTACTTCTCCCATTCATTAAATAGAATCTTTCATGAAGATTGAAAGTGAAGTCTGATGCCATCTATCGGGGATACAAAGAACTATTCCCAACCTACACTCGAAGGACTTTCTTGGGAAAGCCGGTAGATGGGTCGGGATTCAATATGGTGCATCGGAGACTTAACTGCTTTCGACCCTCTAAACTATGGAATGAATGTTTGCCTCAGAGGCGAAACGACCGTAGTAAATCCAGGAATTTTTTTACCAAACGACCTTTATCTTGTTTTTGACTTTACACCATAAGGAAGTCTAGATTCCTAAGTCAGTTTGAGCTGATAGCCACTGTCATTACATTGGATGTTTTTGGTGAAGTTTTCAAATAAATTGGTTAATGATTCTCTCTCTCTCTCTCTCTCTCCTCTCTCTCTCTCTCTCTCTCTCTCATACACACAAAAGCACACAAACGCAGACGCGTGCCGTGACGTCATTGCTTAAATCATATAAGTGATTATATAGAACTATGATATTGATAATAGACCCAAAGCAATCTTGTAGAATCATCTTTCATGTATATATATATATATATATACATACGTATATATATATATATATATATATACATATATATATACATATACATACTTATATATATATATATATATATACATATATATATATATATATATATACATATACATACGTATATATATATATATATATATATACGTATATATATATATATATATATAAATATGTAAATATGGAGTTTTGGAAGGGAGAGGAAGTAGCATACATTGGTAAGACGTGTTGTAGTTAGGAAAGGGATTGGTATGAAAAGGTTGAATCTGCATAAGCACATGTGTAAATATCTATCTGAATAATTAGCCGTAATTTTTGACGGGTCGCTTACATTATTAAATAATAATAGATATAAAAATATCACTGGAAAATGTGGAAATATACATTTATCAAAAACGTGATGATAAACATTTTAAAGCAATGAAAAAGAAATTCGTCTTGAGGAAGGCCAGAAGTTTGGTCTGTGAATATAGACTCAAAATTCTCTTTCGGCAAAAGTAACTTTTATAATGAGCGTGCAATTAATGGAAGTTTGCCTGGACGATATGAGTTTCGCACTACACGATATCAGATTCGTGCCAAAATCTTGAAATTGCATCGAAAGGGGAGGCACATGAGGAAAGTTTGCTCATTTGTGTCGTCCATTTCAAGTCTATCAAGAGAATCCTGAATTCGACAGGAATATGTAGGGGGACTTGTCATAAACTTTTAGTCTCTCTTGATAGCTGAGTCGGTAGGGTCCCTGCCAGCATGGTTTCTAGCCATACAGGTGGTGGTTCGAATCACCACCCGGCCAGAAGCTGTTACCATAAAAATGAATTCCAAGTGGATATATATTCCCAAGATAGAATTCGGTATTAAATGCATTTTGTGGGTGATATTTACATTAATTAAAATCACGTGTGCTTGTGATATATGTTCATGTATATATATATATATATATATATATTTATATATATATACATATATATATATATATATATATATGTATATATATATATATATATATAAATATATATATATATATATATATGTATATATACATATATATATATATATATATATGTATGTGTATATATATATATATATATGTATGTATAATATAATATATATATATATATCTTTATATATATATATATATATATATGTATGTATATATATACATATATACATATATATATATATATATATATTTATATATATATATGTATATATACATATGTATATATATATATATATATATTATATGTGTGTGTGTGTATTTTAAAATATATGATCCTTTAATTACCGATCTATCTGTATCTTAAATCCCATTTAAGTATTTTAAATTTATCTTAGAAGTAGATTATCCCCCAATTATAGAGCCTTGCTTTGAACTTATTGATATGCAAAAGTACATTAATGAGAACGCATATGTTATGACTATCACAAAGCTAATTAATAAGCCAATGAAAAGATATCTCCCATTGAAATATCATGCATAAAAGCACATATAAATTAATTCTTCAAAGAAATTCCTCTCACCAACCATCAAACGTACCTTCGCCTAAGTGAAAAGAATAAGTCTTCCTATTGTGATCTCTTTGATGCATCAGAAATAGAGAAAATAGAAATGAAAAGAAGAAGAAGCATCCCAGATATAAGTGCTTCATAACGCTGTGGTCTTCCTCTTATTGGATTTTCATCCCAATTGGGTGTCTAGTTGGTCTTTTCTGCTCGTGTTCCTCAGTAGTTCCGCCTTAAGGACCAGATGGCGCTGTTTACATCCTTTCTTTTCATAGTAGGACAGATGCTCCGAGTCTGTTTTATTTACGGTCTTTCATCCTGCTAGATCACAATAAGGTTTGGGAGATAAAACAAAGCTAGGATTGTAGTCGATTTTTTTTTTTTTTTAGAATTGGAGTGAGAATGAGTGATGATGTATTAATTCATTTTAGTAAGTCTTGTGAATTATTAGAAGAAGAGAGAGAGAGAGAGAGAGAGAGAGAGAGAGAGAGAGAGAGAGAGAGCGAGAGAGAGAGAGAGAGAGAGAGAGAGAGAGAGAGGTATATACTTAAAAAACATAAATATATGTGTATGTGTGCGTGGGTTTGTATGTGTGTGTAGTGTTTGTACTTTATTTGTTATTAAAATGTAGAACAAGCAGCCAATAGAGTCCTTTCAATGACGTCACTGGGAATTGCCGGCGGCCATGCTGGAGGACATACAAAGCGAAAACATGGCAGCTGCTACAGCGAATATGGACAATAAGAGCGACTTTGTCAAACAATTGTCGGGTGATGATAAGCGTTTTTACAAGCAGAAACTCAATCTAATTGATGGCTTAGATCCATACCTGATGCAGAATTCATTCAGTCAAAATATTGAGGATTTTCCCAGTATTTCATACATTGATATGGTGAACTACTTGGTACTGTCGGCCAACCCAGAACATGAGTGTGCATACATTTCCATTGAGTAATCTGCCTCCGGAATTCGTTGTTTTTCCATTTAATGCTTTTAAGTCCAAAATTAGATAAACACTGGGCCAATGAAGAGAGTGTTTATAATTATAAAGCTAATATTGATCATTTAGCCTAACCTTGTGTATTATAATTTTTGATTGTCAAAATGTATGTAAAAGTTTTGCATTATAATGTCAAATCTTTATCAGTTCATGCCTAACCATTGTGTTTGTGCTTGGTTACAAATGCTATAATTTCTTATATACATATAAACATATGATGAACAAACTCTATTGTAATGCTCTTGGATGATCGTTTTGCCTCCTTGCAATTAAATGCGCAAGTTTAATTATTTTTTCAATGTTTCATATATAAGCTGAAGACCCCTTCGGGTTAAACCAGCTTTCAGATATCATTATTATCAATGTTTATTCATAACATAGGCCTGTATGTCTGCACAATATAATACACAAATTAAAATAAATATAAATATACACTTAATTATATATAGGCATGAGCACCTTGACGAAATAGAGACCTAGGTAAGTAGCCTTTGTTAATATAGCCAATATGGGCTCTTTTAATTTTTGTTTTGAAAATCTGAGATGCCCCTTTGATGTTTAAAAATTGAGATTCCCCTACCCCACACACACTTCACACTGAACTGACGATGATACTTGTGAAGTAACCCATGCGATCGGATATAGCATGTTTACACAGGAATAATGATACTTTTAGGGCCTAGCCGAGACTGGCCTGATATGAAATGATCAGAACAAATACGTGCGTAGGGTAGTGAGGATTCACGTAGATCAGCCCGTGATATTTTGGTCAACCACAAGTCATGTCTGCGCTTGGATAATTCCTCTGTATCTTTGTCCTGATTCTGAATAACTGCCGGTATGCGGTAAAAACTCTTGTCATCTCTTTGTCCTCGATTCCCAGAGCCAGCAATAGCGCAAAAACTGGGCATTGTGTGAATGTGAATGTGATGAGATGGCTAAATATTCAACAGTTCAACCATACCTATTCACTGAACACGTCTTTGTTTGTCCTCCAAGATGGCGGACCGGAAGTTTGATGACGTCTATTGAAAGGACTCTATAGCTGACCAGAAAACCTGATATTTGTATCACCTGAATATAAAAGCTTCAATATTTATTTCTCTCGAACGATTAACCAACAAACTTCAAGAGAACTTTTTTCCTTCAATTGTTGTTTGCAGTTGATTCAAATCTTTCGAACAACAGATAAATTTTGACAAATTATTATAAATGTAAACACCAAAGGGCTCAAAGTTCGCCAAAAAGGATAAACTTTTTTCTTAATAATGCTCGATGTTCAACACTTATTTATTGCTTGTTATTCATTGAACATTATTTTCGAAATAATTGAATAAATATTTGTATACTGCTGCATGTATCAAGAAACGTGTTGATATGAAAGTCTGGAAAAGAATGATAAATTCATTAATTTTCAATTGATTTACGTCAAGACGTTTTTTATCTACCAAAGAATCATATATGAATGTTTTAATATATATATATATATATATATATATATATATATATACAGTATATGCGTGTGTGTGCATGTGTGTGTTTTTGGTGGGAATTATTATATTTGAGTAACTAATGAGTAAATTTTACCCATTTATTTATGAATAGGGTAACACGGAGGCATTGCGTGTGTTAATTGGGCTTCTCTCTCTCTCTCTCTCTCTCTCTCTCTCTCTCTCTCTCAACCATTAATTTAGCACCATTTTATGCACCGATATCCGAAAACTCTTGAAAAAACTCACCTCACAATAGAAGCCTGAATATTTCAGGTGTGTCAGTTCAATAACTCATGATTCCCTAATACACCTATAGAAGCAAACGTTTTCCCCCATCGCTTTGGGAAACGTTGTCATACACCGATGAATTTCAAACATGCTCCTGAGGCATCAATCTTCATTTTATGTAAAGTCAGTCGGTGCAGGGGAGACTTTACTGTTATTGATGTACAGCCCACGTATGATAGCATTGTATGCATGTTTTCTGTTTTTCACACACACACACGCATTATATATATATATATACGAGTATATATATATATATATATATATACATATATATATTATAATATATATATAACTGTCATGGTGGCTGATTTTTAGTTCAACCATGACGTTAGGTTGTTAAATAATTCGAATTAATTTGCATTGCTCAGTCTGCTTTATATAGATAGAAAATTATGAATGATCTATACGCTTTCAAAATAGCCTTACATTTTATTCAAAGGAAGAATAGTACTGAAAGAAACCATTTAATATGTCTTAAAGGAAGTTATAACCAAATAATCAAATAAATGATAAGAGAAAAAGACCTAAATGTTGAAAAATATTACTTACAAACCTGAGACTTTGAACTTCTGATATAAAAATGTTTCGAAAATCATTAAAAAAGTCAATAGAGAAAGAATGATGTCTGATTTGGTAAAAGGTTAATAATTACATTTCTGTTTCTAGCTTAAAATTATATTAATTTTGAGTTAAGTTTTATAAAATATTAGGAAAATATGTCTTTTCAGCATTATAACCTATTAATGGCTCTTAATATTCAAAATATAGATATCCATTTCAACCAAAGAGGATCTTCTCAACTTTTGAAAGCCAATGTAGAACTAGGCCTATGGCGATGATTACCTACAGCTTTATGCAAATACAAGACGTAGAGAGACTCAAACCTTTAGTAGAAAGACTTAGTTATCAAATAGAATTAGATATTAGGAGTCACTGATTCGTTAGGTTTGGTGGTAGAGAGAGAGAGGGAGAGAGAGAGAGAGAGAGAGAGAGAGAGAGAGCATAACAGGTAATGAAGGAATAAAAAATGAAAGGAAAATAATATCATATAAATTTGTTTATTATATACTCGATAAACAATATGATAACTAAATATATGAAGAATGACAAATATTACAGTGAGAAAAACTATTGTTCAACTACACATTCGAATGACCAATAGCATAGTTTAGGGTCTAGACAGTCGTTAAGATCTGGAGGCAAATAATCAACTCGAAGCTGGTTTAAACCACTTCAGAGAACGTCGGATGTAATAGTTCTCTCAGTCGCCAATAGATGGCATACAAATGAACTTTCGAAGAAATTTGGTAATACTAATGTTATATCTATAAACCTTGTTTTCTTATATAAAGTAATAAAGATACATATATATATATATATATATATACACACACACACATATATATATATATATATATATTAAAGACAATAGCCAAGCACAAGCACAGAGTTTTCCTATTAAAACCACTTATTCCAACTATAATAAATTGGCTGTTGGTTACCTAATGGATCACTGCAACATTGAAATATCAATTATGTTACACATATTTAAAAAAATCCAACAAATTGCAAAGCTTTAAGAGGAATATACTTACTTTAAAAGATACTTTTACTTAATAGAGTCTGTATCCAAAATATATTACTTGATATATCCTATGTGTATTTGAAATTTTATGGCAGATATATTTGCGAACTTGTACTCTTACTTGGAAATCTCTCTCTCTCTCTCTCTCTCTCTCTCTCTCTATATATATATATATATATATATACAGTATACATATATATATATATATATATATAGAGAGAGAGAGAGAGAGAGAGAGAGAGAGAGAGAGAGCACCAAAATATTCCTGTATTAGACTCCTATATACTAAAATTCCTAAGCAACCCAACCCTACCCTCCACCCCCACAAACGAAAATAAACTTTGAAAATGGGCCCGACCCCAAAATCCCCTGAGCAAGATGGATGTGTCCACCGACATCCGATATCTCACCGACTTCCATTTTCAACAGAGTTTTGCCCCTGCACAAAATAGGCCTCTGTGTCCACCCATCACTCTCTCTCCCACTCTCCCCAGACATTAATGTATCAAAAATATATCTGGCTAATTTGAATATGAAAAACACGTAAAAATTTGCAAAATTTATCATCAATTGAATGCCAAATAACAAACTACCAATTAGCTACGATGGTGAAGATGGGTTGATTTCAATTCTAAGTACAAAATACCTGAATTAGACAGGTATAAGTACAGAAAAATTGTCATTGACTTTTATCTTTCTTCGTGGCCAAGTGGCTTAGTCACTGTCTATACAAGCTTGCCGACAAGGGTTCGATTCCCGGCCGGAGCCAAGCTCTTGTCTTTGTGTGATTTCGCCTGGGGCTCTGATCCCGAGGTCGTTAAGAGAATCCAGACATTAATGTATCAAAAATATATATGGCTTATTTGAATATGAAAAACGCGTAAAAATGTGCAAAATTTATCATTAATTGAATGCCAAGTAACAAACTACCAATTAGCTACGATGGAGAAGATGGGTTGATTTCAATTCTAAGTACAAAATACCTAAATTCGACAGGTATAAGTACAGAAGAATTGTCATTGACTTTTATCTTTCTTCGTGGCCAAGTGGCTTAGTCACTGTCTATACAAGCTTGCCGACCAGGGTTCGATTCCCGGCCGGAGCCAAGCTCTTGTCTTTGTGTGATTTCGCCTGGGGCTTTGATCCCGAGGTCGTTATGAGAATCCAGACATTAATGTATCAAAAATATATATGGCTTATTTGAATATGACAAACACATAAAAATGTGCAAAATTTATCATTAATTGAATGCCAAGTAACAAACTACCAATTAGCTACGATGGTGAAGATGGGTTGATTTCAATTCTAAGTACAAAATACTTGAATTCGGCAGGTATAAGTACAGAAGAATTGTCATTGACTTTTATCTTTCTTCGTGGCCAAGTGGCTTAGTCACTGTCTATACAAACTTGCCGACCAGGGTTCGATTCCCTGCCGGAGCCAAGCTCTTGTCTTTGTGTGATTTCGCCTGGGGCTCTGATCCTAAGGTCGTTAAGAGAATCCAGACATTAATGTATCAAAAATATATATGGTTTATTTGAATATGAAAAACACGTAAAAATGTGCGAAATTTATCATTAATTGAATGCCAAGTAACAAACTACCAATTAGCTACGATGGTGAAGATGGGTTGATTTCAATTCTAAGTACAAAATACCGGAATTCGACAGGTATAAGTACAGAAGAATTATCATTGACTTTTATCTTTCTTCGTAGCCAAGTGGCTTAGTCACTGTCTATACAAGCTTGCCGACAAGGGTTCGATTCCCGGCCGGAGCCAAGCTCTTGTCTTTGTGTGATTTCGCCTGGGGCTCTGATCCCGAGGTCGTTAAGAGAATCCAGACATTAATGTATCAAAAATATATATGGCTTATTTGACTATGAAAAACACATAAAAATGTGCAAAATATATCATTAATTGAATGCCCAGTAACAAACTACCAATTAGCTACGATGGTGAAGATAGGTTGATTTCAATTCTAAGTACAAAATACCTTGATTCGACAGGTATAAGTACAGAAAAATTGTCATTGACTTTCAACTTTCTTCGTGGCCAAGTGGCTTAGTCACTGTCTATACAAGCTTGCCGACCAGGGTTCGATTCCCGGCCGGAGCCAAGCTCTTGTCTTTGTGTGATTTCGCCTGGGGCTCTGATCCCGAGGTCGTTAAGAGAATCCACACATTAATGTATCAAAAATATATATTGCTTATTTGAATATGAAAAACATGTAAAAATGTGCAAAATTTATCATTAATTGAATGCCAAGTAAAAAACTACCAATTAGCTACGATGGTGAAGATGGGTTGATTTTAATTCTAAGTACAAAATACCGGAATTCGACAGGTATAAGTACAGAAGAATTGTCATTGACTTTTATCTTTCTTCGTGGCCAAGTGGCTTAGTCACTGTCTATACAAGCTTCCCGACAAGGGTTCGATTCCCGGCCGGAGCCAAGCTCATGTCTTTGTGTGATTTCGCCTGGGGCTCTGATCTCGAGGTCGTTAAGAGAATCCAGACATTAATGTATCAAAAATATATATGGCTTATTTGAATATGAAAAACACGTAAAAATGTGCGAAATTTATCATTAATTGAATGCCAAGTAACAAACTACCAATTAGCTACGATTGTGAAGATGGGTTGATTTCAATTCTAAGTACAAAATACCTAAATTCGACAGGTATAAGTACAGAAGAATTGTCATTGACTTTTATCTTTCTTCGTGGCCAAGTGGCTTAGTCACTGTCTATACAAGCTTGCCGACCAGGGTTCGATTCCCGGCCGGAACCTAGCTCTTGTCTTTTTGTGATTTCGCCTGGGGCTCTGATCCCGAGGTTGTTAAGAGAATCCAGACATTAATATATCAAAAATATATATGGCTTATTTGAATATGAAAAACACGTGAAAATGTGCCAAATTTATCATTAATTGAATGCCGAGTAAAAAACTACTAATTAGCTACGATGGTGAAGATAGGTGGATTTTAATTCTAAGTACAAAATACCTGAATTCGACAGGTATAAGTACAGAAGAATTGTCATTGACTTTTATCTTTCTTCGTGGCCAAGTGGCTTAGTCACTGTCTATACAAGCTTGCCGACAAGGGTTCGATTCCCGGCCGGAGCCAAGCTCTTGTCTTTGTGTGATTTCGCCTGGTGCTCTGATCCCGAGGTCGTTAAGAGAATCCAGACATTAATGTATTAAAATTATATATGGCTTATTTAAATATGAAAAACACGTAAAAATGTGCAAAATTTATCATCAATTGAATGCCAAGTAACAAACTACCAATTAGCTACGATGGTGAAGATGGGTTGATTTCAATTCTAAGTACAAAATAGCTAAATTCGACAGGTATAAGTACAGAAGAATTGTCATTGACTTTTGTCTTTCTTCGTGGCCAAGTGGCTTAGTCACTGTCTATACAAGTTTGCCGACCAGGGTTCGATTCCCGGCCGGAGCCAAGCTCTTGTCTTTGTGTGATTTCGCCAGGGGCTCTGATCCCGAGGTCGTTAAAAGAATGCAGACATTCATGTATAAAAAATATATATGGCTTATTTGAATATGAAAAACACGTAAAAATTTGCAAAATTTATCATTAATTGAATGCCAAGTAACAAACTACCAATTAGCTACGATGGTGAAGATGGGTTGTTTTAATTCTAAGTACAAAATATTTGAATTCGACAGGTATAAGTACAGAAGAATTGTCATTGACTTTTATCTTTCTTCTTGGCCAAGTGGCTTAGTCACTGTCTATACAAGCTTGCCGACCAGGGTTCGATTCCCGGCCGGAGCCAAGCTCTTGTCTTTGTGTGATTTCGCCTGGGGCTCTGATCCCGAGGTCGTTAAGAGAATCCAGACATTAATGTATCAAAAATATATATGGCTTATTTGAATATATATATATATATATATATATATATATATATATTCTGAATACGAATGATTCCATTCATTCCATCCCCTTGTGTACAGGGAGGAAATAACAAATCATAATAACAAAAGTATTTCTACCTTCTTTATAAGAATAAAATTCGAAACTTTTCTGAAATGAGATTGTCAATCTGTGGAAGAATTTCCCAGACCAGGAATTTGACGTTTGAGGAAATTCTTTGAGTGGGAAAGTTGAAATATTTGAATCTTTGGTGTCATTTGGAGTGAAATTCTTGAAAGGCGCAAAGAAGAGGGACCTTGCATATATACATATAGAAATACATACACATGCAAACACAAACACACACACGCACACACACACACACATATTATATATATATATATATATATATGTGTGTATATATATATATATATATATACGCTGCTGCTCAATTTACTTAATTCTTACTGACAGTTCATACAACCAGTAAGTAATGTCACCTCCAATAACCCTTTTAGCAATTACAATGTGACGGCCATCAGCGACCTGGCAGCATGCCATCAAATGAAACAGCCATTCAGCTAACAGTTATGTATTCCCATGACCTGCACTCTGGGTGGCTGAAAAGCTTGCCTGACCTGACACCTCAATCAGGCAACGCATTGGCTAATCAGAGCACTACTCTGGGAGCCCTAGCTCCACACATCCTGACTCCACACAGTTTAAACAATTCTGAGCGAAGTAATGGCTTGACTGTTACCAATCCTCTCCCGGAGAGTGCCTAAGCCAATGTGAGAGTAGCTATTACAAGACTAGATGCTGGCTACACCTACAAGGACTATTCCCCGACCAACTAGTGATCTTAAGAGCCAACCATGGCGTGTATAAGGGAGCCTGCTCACTACCCCTTAGTCATAGTTTGTGTAAGGTTGAGAGCTGACTCGGCTCCCTCCCGTAACACATAGCAACAATAATTTTTTGTACCGATCTTTAAAAAATTTACTTTTACCTAAATTATTGATATTTTCATGGGAAAATTCTCTTCCCAACCGATGACTAACATAGCACAGTCACCAGCAGTACTAAGTACTGAGGAAAGATGAAAAATACAGGAAATAGAAAAGCTCAAAGTTAATGTTGATAAGGTAGCAATCATCTCTAGTGTAAATTGCCTAAAAACAGGTCCACTCCCAAAATTCTATTATTATTATTATTATTATTATTATTATTATTATTATTATTATTATTATTATTATTATTATTATGGCTGTTGTTGTTGTTGTTGTTGTTGTTGTAGGCAGCATGAGGAAGGGCAGTGAATGGTGGAATGAAGGAGTGAAGGTAAAAGTGAAAGAGAAAAAGAGGGCTTTTGAAGAATGGCTGTAGAGTAATAGTGTAGAGAAGTATGAAAAAAATAGAGAGAAAAATATAGAAGTAAAGCGCCAGGTAAGTGAGGCAAAGAGGCCAGCTGATCTGAGGTGGGGTCAGGGATTAGGTCATTCATATGAAGAGAATAAGAAGAAGTTTTGGAAAGAAGTGAAGAGAGTAAGGAAGGCTGGCTCAAGAATTGAAGAGACAGTGAAAGATGTAAATGGGTTTTTGTTAAAAGGAGAGGAGGCAAGGAAAATATGGGCCGAATATTTTGAAAGTTTACTGAATGTTGAGGATAATAGGGAGGCAGATATAATTGCTGTTGCACGGTGATGGCAGAGGAGAATGAGAGAGATTAAAAGAGAGGAAGTGAGGTGAGCACTAGATGAAACGAGAGTAGGAAAAGCATCTGGTATGGATGGTGTGAGAGCTGAGATTTTGAAGGAAGGTGGTGTGACTGTAATTGAATTATTGGTGAGATTGTTTAATATGTGTTTTGTGTTGTCATTGGTGCCAGTAGATTGGGTTTGTGCAGGTATTGTACCACTATATAAGGGTAAGGGAGATGTGCATGAGTGTTGTAATTCAAGGGGTATTAGTTTGTTGAGTGTAGTTGGAAAAGTGTATGGTAGAGTACTGATTAATAGGATTAAGGATAAAACAGAGAATGCAACCTTAGAAGTATAGGGTAGTTTTAGAAGAGGTAGGGGATGTATGAATCAGATTTATACAGTTAGGCAGATTTGCGAGAAATATTTAGCAAAAGGTAAGGAGGTGTATGTTGCGTTTATGGATCTGGAAGAAGCATATGATAGAGTTGATAGGGAAGCAATATTGAATGTGATGAGGCTATATGGAGTTGGTGGAAGGTGTTGCAGGTAGTGAAAAGTTTCTACAAAGGTAGTAAAGCATGTGTTAGGATAGGAAATGAAGTGGGCAATTGGTTTTGGTTTCCGGTGAGAGTGGGGCTGAGACAGGGATGTGTGATGTCGCCGAGGTTGTTTAACTTGTATGTTGATGGAGTGGTGAGAGAGGTGAATGCTCAAGTACTTGGACGAGGATTGAAACTGGTAGACAAGAATGACCATGAATGGGAGGTAAATCAGTTGTTGTTTGCTGATGATACTGTACTAGCTGCAGACGTGAAATAGAAGCTTGGCCGATTAGTGACACAATTTTGAAGGGTGTGTATGAGAAGGAATTTAATAGTTAATGTGGGTAAAAGTAAGGTTATGAGATGTAAGAGAAGGGAAGGTGTTGCGAGGTTGAATGTCATGTTGAATGGAGACTTACTTGAGTAGGTAGATCAGTTTAAGTACTTGGGGTCTGTTGTTGCAGCAAATGGTGGAGTGGAAGCAGATGTACGTCAGAGAGTGAATGAAGGATTCAAAATGTTGGGGGCAGTTAAGGGAGTAGTTGAAAAAAAGAGGGTTGGACATGACTGTAAAGAGAGTTCTGCCTGAGAAAGTGATTGTACCAACTATGATGTATGGATCGGAGTTGTGAGGAATGAAAGTGACGGAGAGACACAAGTTGAATGTATTTGAGATGAAGTGTCTAAGGAGTATGACTGGTGTATCTCGAATAGATAGGTTGAGGAATGAAGTAGTGACGGTGAAAACGAGTGTAAGAAAAGAGTTAGTAGCTAGGGTGGATATGAATGTGTTCTGGTGGTTTGACCATGTTGAGAGAATGGAAAATGGCTGTCTGCTAAAGAAGGTGATGAATGCAAGAGTTGATGGGAGAAGTACAAAAGGAAGGCCAAGGTTTGGGTGGATGGATGGAGTGAAGAAAGCTCTGGGTGATAGGAGGATAGATATGAGAGAGGCATGACACCTTGCTAGGAATA
>NC_090758.1:51862359-51864859 GCF_036898095.1 Palaemon carinicauda | reverse complement strand
CAGAGCGTGGGCTGCTTGTAACAGTGAAAAAAAAAAAAAAAAAAAACCTTGTCTCCAACAGTTTCACTTTTAACAGAGCAAAGTTTGCTACAGAATTGGCTGGAAAATTAAATCTTTCTTCTCATCTTTGAGTGATTTCAAAAGCACTTTCCTATTTTTAAAGATTTATGATATATTCATCTTTTTTATTGTATAAGTACAAATGAAGTATTAATAAACTATATATATATATATATATATATGTATATATATATATATATATATATGTATGTGTATATATATATATATATATATACATATATATATGTATATATATATATATATATATATATGTATATATAAATACATATATATTTTTTACATACATACTTGTATATATTTGTATCAAATATAACAAACATACAAACAAGATATAGATAATAAATATAAACTAATCTCGTACCATAATGAAATGTCATTAAAATCTCTCTCTCCTAAGCAACCTAATCAAAAGTCATATCATAGATGCAAAATAAACCGGATAAAAGTTTAGTTTCTCTCCAAATGTGACTTCGTTGAAATTTTATTATGATTTACATTCTGCAAAAAAAAAATCTTTTCTTTTTTTCAAAGTTGGTTTCTTGTTCCTTCCGGAGGAAATTGAATTGTTCATATTTATTTATGCATCATCAGATTGAAATAAATACGAGATCTGAATCCTGCCTAAATTTGTTCTAAAGGACTTTATTAATTTTTAGAAGGATTTGAAGGGAGTTTTCTAAAAAATTCAAGTCCCCTGTCTAGTACAGGGGTAACGTGTTTGCCTAGCATTCGCATGGCAGCAGATCGATCCCCGCCAGGGACTGTGAGTTCAAGCTATTAACTGGGGAGACCAGTGCTGTGGTAAGGCACTACAGTGGGGAGTTGGGCTTGCCAGGCTGACGTTCCGGTGAGTATCTATTCTGATGGTACTGGAACTGAAATCAGACACCTTGAGAAGGAATTATATATTAAAAAACAGCAATCTCTCTCTCTCTCTCTCTCTCTCTCTCTCTCTCTCTCTCTCTCTCATATATATATATATATATATATATATAGTAAATACGCAATCAATTTTTTATTATACGCAGAAAAAGATAGTAATATATACAAATATACATCATATATTTCTAAATATCCATCCTGTATAAAATTTCAAATAGTTAAGAACTTCAAACGAAACCTAATAGTGCAAAATCTGTCTCAACGTGATAACCAATTTCCCCATCCCTCCACAGTAGGAAAATCTCTGGCACTTTTCCCATTGTCTCCCATTAAACAAATATCAATTCTGCCTCCAATGGGAAATCCTTTATATAGAGAGGTGCCTCTGGACATAGGTAATAAAATTTTGGAAAAACTCGTTTTTTGTATACAAAGTGGAGTTTTTACCGGACCCCGAAAAAAATCGAAATCGAAATAAAAAGGTAAATTTAATCAAATTTCGGTTGTGTAGAATCTGTGTCATTGGTAACACTTACAGAAATTGGTATTTAAAGACTAGATTGTGTATTTTTCCCTTTATTTCTGTTTTTACTATGTCTAGGCTTAAAACTTATTATTATTATTATTATTATTATTATTATTATTATTATTATTATTATTATTATTATTATTATTATTATTATTTTTATTATTATTATTACACTGAAGTCAGATAAAAAAACTCAACCTTATAGAGCAATTAGTAATATACATTTCATTATTAAAATGACGACAATAAAAATGCAATTGAAATAATAATACATTGAATTATTACTTCCCCTAGGTAAGGCTTTCTCGGGTATCTCTTGCTAAAGAGTTTTGTTGGGGGCCTCTTTTGTGGGGAATGGTTCTTTTGGGAAAGAACTATTTCATGGTAGGCCTCTTTTCTGGTAGGCCTCTTTTGTGGGAAGAGCAGTTTTGTTGGATGTCTCTCTTGTGTGATGCCTCTTTTATGGGGAATCCTCTCTTTTTGGAACGTCCCTTTTGTGGGAAGGCCTCGTTTCGTTGGAGCCTTTTTTGTGGGAAGGCCTCTTTTGTTGGAGTTCTTTTATGTAGGTAGTCTCATTTTATGGATAGCACTCTTTTATGGGATGCCTCTTTTGTGGGAAACCTCTTATGATCGAAGGCTCATTTCACGGGAAGGACTCTTATGGGATCCCACTTATGAGGATGGGCCGTTTGTAGGAGGCATCTGTTTTGGGAATGCTCCTTCTGTGGGATAACTCTTATATGGGGAGAGCTTATTTTTGTGAAGGCATCTTTTGTTGGAAGACCTTTTTTTTTGGAATAACTTTTCTGTGGAGGCCTTTTTTATGGGAAGGCATCTTTCATGTAAAGCCTCTTTGCAGAAACCCTCATTTAAAGGACTCACTCGTTGGAGTCCTCTTTTATAGCAAGGCTTTTTTCGTGTGGATGCCACTTTTGTGGGAAGGACTCTTTTTGTGGAGTCCAATTTTGTGGGAAGGACCCTTTTGTAGTAGGCTACTTTTGTTAGAAG
>NC_090758.1:51849859-51852359 GCF_036898095.1 Palaemon carinicauda | reverse complement strand
CTGTATGTAGCTAGACTCTTGCAATTTATTATAAAAGAGATCATAATTTTAAGTTATTTACATATTAATCTTTTTGGTTTTATATAGGAAGTGAATATATTTTTTTTTTAAATAACAATAAGACATTCTAAGATAATAAAGGGAAAATCTTTATATTTTGGCAATTATACAATTTGAGCTTGCAATCTTTCCACTCATATAATATGGTAGAATTATAGGGAAAAAACTTTACATAATAAATTATGCTGTTTTTAGTAATTATTCTGCCCCTGACTATGAGTCTCCACAGAGTTCAGACAACAAATGAGCTACATGGAATCTAAATAGGTAGAAACACTAATGAAATGTAACTATTCTTTTTTCTTTTTCTGTCATTATAATTTCATTACTTGTTAACTAATATCTCTCTTAAAATTTGATTAATTATGCTGTAGTTACAGTTTCTTTTCTATAATTTTGATGGGTATGATATTCCTGGAAAGAGAAAAAATTATAAGAGATTAATGATACAATTAATTAAACAATATGGCAAAAAAAGAAAGATTAATTGGTTCTTTTTTTCTCTACATATCAGGTAATGACTTTAGGTTACTAATGGGTAATTGAAGAGTCTGGAAATTATATATATATTTTTGCGGATACGTAAAAATTATTTCTAGTAACAAACAACTAAATTCTAATTAAAAGTCTATTTAGATACATGAAGGGATGTTTTAGAAAACTAAAATTCTTTTAGAAATTTAAGTTTATATTTAACCTAATAATATACCGTAGGACTTTAATGTTTGATTGGAAATCATTTTAACTCAAGATTATTTTATTAAAGAACTTTTAATTATCTGTAGTAGAATTTATATTAAATATAAATTTCGATCAAATGTCCATCTTTATACCTAAAGGTATTTTTTTTTTAAAACCAAAATATTATTGGTAATTTGAATTTATACTAAACCTAACAATGTATGATTTGACTGTTTTCTTGTAAATGCTTTTAACTCAAGATGATTTCTTTTCAGTATAATGATACTTCAATGAGTATTATGAAAGACAAATAATAAGTTGGCCTTAATATTTCTGTCGAAATATTAATTATGATTTAAAAAAAATATGACTTCTATAAAAGGAGATAACATTAACCTAATGTTCGCAAAGGTTCAACTAAGACACCAAAGTTTCAAGTGGCTGTTGGCCCCAGCATTGATGGTGTTACTATCAAACCTGACTGGAAAAATCATCAAAGCAAAATGGGTAAGTTTAACTTCTAAATTTTCCTAGATGGATTTGGTATGTTTATCAACTCATACACAAAAACATTTAATTTATTATAAAAGCTAGCCTATTTAGGGTCGTAACTCACAATGCATGAGATGAATAATACAGCTTAAACACATAGATGTATTATATTACATATATACAACTCTATACACATCGAGACACACACACACATATATATATATATATACACAGACACACACACACACACACACATATATATATATATATATATATATATAGATAGATAGATAGATAGATAGATAGATAGATACACCTCCCTTTGTGAGTGGGGATACCTTAACGTGATGAAAGGGTTAGTGTATTGCCACAGTAACTATATTTGTTGTGAGAAATCAGACATAAATATCCCACCATCACCAATCTGCAGTTGGCAAGCATGGTGATGAAAACTAGCTAAACCACAGTCATGAATAAGGACATGGATGTGGCCAATGTCCTGCAGAGTTCTAGACGCAGATGCTTTTGTTGTTGTTGTTGTTGTTGTAGTTTTTTTTATATACACAGATATGTACAGTTAAGAACTGAAATCCTTGCATAATGAATAAATACTTTTAAACAGAATAAAATTCCTAATTTCTAAACTATAATATAAAACTTAACTTCCGCCCAAGGACTCACTCGTATATCCAAAATATCTCCAATTGCCTATACCAAGTAATATTCTTAATCACTCGACTATAAACAGAAAATAAGAATTTTTTTTCTTTTCCTCTTGACTTCAAAGGCAAGGAAGGTCGAACTCCAGTTGACCTCCTTCTAGGAATGACAGCTGCCAGCCTCCTTGACATCCTGAGTCAGCAAGAAGTCCAGGAAGGATTCGATGCTGACTATAGAGAGGATCTGCTGAGATCCTTCGTCGTCAATAACTATCGTTATCATCTGCAGGTGGGCATAATTATTATTATTATTATTATTATTATTAGTATTATCATTATTATTATTATTATTATTAGTATTATCATTATTATTATTATTATTATTATTATTATTATTGTTACTATTATTATTATTATTATTATTATTATTACTATTATTATTATTATTATTATTATTATTATTGTTACTATTATTATTGTTATTATTATTATTATTATTATTATTATTATTATTATTATTATTATTATAGTTGTTGTTGTTATTATTATGATTATTATTATTATTACTATTATTATTATTATTATTATTATTATTATTACTATTATTA
>NC_090758.1:51824859-51839859 GCF_036898095.1 Palaemon carinicauda | reverse complement strand
AATTGCCTTTAAAGTGCCTGCTATGCCTTGATAATGCACCCCGCCTCACCCCCACCCCCCCCCCCCCCGGACTTGAAGATGATATCTTTGATGAATTTAAGTTCATAAAGATGCTGTATCTTCCACCGAATACCACCTCTATCCTCCAGCCCATGGAACAGCAAGTCATCTCTAATTTTAAGAAGCTGTACACCAAGCACTTATTTAATCAGTACTTTAATGTCACGCAAAGCACCAACTTAACTTTGCGTAAATTTTGGAGGAGCCACTTCAACATCGTGCACTGCTTGAAGATCATAGATCAGGCTTGGGTGGGATTAAATCGACGGACCCTCAATTCTGCCTCGAAGAAGCTGTGGCCTGATGCAGTTTCTTCCCGAGATTCGAAAGTTTTGACCCCAAACCTGATCCCGTGGTGGGTGCAGCGGAAGCCGTTGAGGAAAATCGTCTCCATTGGCAAGTCCATGGGTCTGGAGGTCGACGCAGATGACGTTACGGAACTCGTCGCCGAACATCACGACGAACTTACCACAGATGAGCTCAAGGAACTCCAGGCTATGTCTGAGCACATGAGTGATGGACGAGGAAGGGAGCGAGGAGGTAGAACATGTGTTAGGTTCGACGCATATAAAAGAGGTGTTAGGAAAATATCAAGACGTGGTCGACCTTCATCGACAAATACCACCCAAAAAAATTGCAGGTTTGTCGTGTAGTTTCGCAGTTCAATGATGTTTTCCTAACTCACTTTCGAAACATTCTGAAAAGCCGTACAAAGCAATTATCTATCGATAATTTTTTTAAAAAAACTACGAAGCAAACTCGTGATGAAGAGGATGTAAGTGATTCGAAGAAAACGGCAAAGAGTGAAGCGTAAGAAAGTGAAACAAAGAAAACGGCAAAGAGTAAAGCGAAATAAATTAAGTCAATTTTAAGTGTAGAGAGTGAAAGTGATTAAAATTAATCCTCAAAAAGAAAAAAGAAAATGTAAAAAAAATAGAAAATATAAAAATAAAAAAAAATAAGCTAATTTATGTTAAAGTTTACTTAGTGTAAGTTAGAATAAGTTACGGGTAGTGTACGTTTATCGTAGTTAACCTCTCTACCTCCTCGCCGCCAGTCCGTCTCCTCTCTGCGTAGCAAGACCAACAACACCTGCGCTGAAGTTTCTAAGGTAAAGTGACGCTAAAAACCTGTTTTTATTTATAATATTTGGGCTAATTCTTCTTATTTACATGTCTATTATCTAATTTAGTGTGCATTATTCTCATGGGAAATTATGTGTAGTAGTTTATTAAAAAGTTATCATAGGTTTTGGGCTCAACCACCGATTAATCCTATTTCAATGTATTCTTATGAAAAAATTCATTTCTACATCCGAACATTTTCTACATCCGAAGTTGGTTCAGGAACGGATTAAATTCGCAAGTAGAGGTACATATATATATATATATATATATAAATATATATATATATATATATTATATATATATATTCATATGTATATATATATATATATATATATTCATATGTATATATATATAATATATATATAGATATATATATATATATATATGTATATATGTACATATATATATATATATATATATGTATATATATATATTTATATATATATATATATATATACATATATATATATATATATATACATACACACACACACATATATATATATATATATATGTATATATATATATATTATACATATATATATACATATATATATATATATATATATGTATATATGTACATATTTATATATATATATATATAATATTATATATGAATATATATATATATATATATACATATATATATATATATATATGTATATATATACATACACACACACACACACACATATATATATATATATATAATATACATATATATATATGTATATATATATATATATATATATGTATATATATATGTCAACGGTCAGGTTTAAATGTAATTTTGATGGTCAGTTGAATGACGGAATCTCTAGCTCGTCCTTAGCTAGGAATAACGAATAATTCACAGATGTAACATAATATTCAATCACATAAGTAAAAGATGAAGATAATTATCTTTATAATTGAAAATCAACTCTGATGGTCATAAGTATTAAGAAATATCACTTTGATGACATAAATACATACATACATATATACGTACATAAATAGAAACAATAAAACATAATAATAATAATAATTTGAGAACATGCTGGTAGGGTAAAATATAAACATACTCAGGCGAAAGAACTGGAATCACAAAACATCTGTAATTTTAGCATTGTTTATAAAATAATAGTTTCTTTAATACTCTAGGTCACAGCAGGTCATAAGACCTGCTGTGACCACTAGAGAAAAGTAGGAAGAGAATCGAACCATAAGCAAATGAAACTGTATGGTGGTTTCGAAATGGTCAAACCATCGTTTATGCAATTTTAATTACAATGCGGATGTAACACTCATTTTTGGGTCGAACCCACCACAAATTGCAATAGTAATGAAACATGCATTTTTCAATGTCAAATTTAGTGGAGAATGACATTAAAAATCAAGGAAAATCGAAGCATTGGAACATTTCCAAATTTTGTAATCATTAAGAGAAGGTTTGAAGAAAAAAAATCTGCATAAAATTTTCAGTGTATATTCTAGAGTCTAGACAAACAACTGTATACATGTTACATTACGACACCGTCATTCACCTTAGCTAAATTAAGATGACCATGACCAAGGATCAAGAGTTGAATGAACTGAGAGTCAAGTCTAATCATGTTGCCAAGACATCTCCATATACCAGACCACACTGACAAATGTTTATTCATCTTCTGGACCTGCAAGAGTGCATTCTTCTTGTGGATCACTTACTGGTTCTGGCAAGGTCACATTAGAACAGTGAAGTCCTTTGCATTCACTGCAGGCGGAAGAGCATTCCAGGTTGTACTTGCCACAGCTGCATCGTCGGGTGCTGCAGTCTGTATTGCAGCCCCAGTGGATGGCATTTAGTAGGTAAATAACGGGAACCATTCTCTCGTCACGGATAGCCCATCCCCAACCATTGGCATCCATGCCAACTCCTTGCCACTGCTGAACCTGAACATACACCCGTAGGCAATGTTGCTTTGCAGATGCTGATGTAGGGGGCAGGGTACCAGGCTCAACTCTGACAGTGCTTGTTGAAACCTTCTGGCAGAAGCACTGAAACCTTAGTATGTCCAGTGTTTCCCCGGGCTGGCCATTGTACAAGCAAACCACGGCATTCTCTCCAGCTGTTATGACATCCTCTTTCGACGCTCCAGGAGTGTTGAACGTTGCCAAAAGCCCAGAGAAATACGCACTGGAGTTCAGCTTCTTCAAAGCTGCTGATTTGCCAATGGAGTACAGTCTTGACGTGGTATCACAACCCAGTCCATGTGCCACAAGGAGCTTGTCACACACATGGCGTCCAAGTGTCTTTTGCACTTGCTCGATATTCCAACATCTTGCTTGCCTCCTTGACGTCAGCTTAGGCTCAGGTCGGAAGAACAGGTTGTGTGATGTGGGCCCTGCACGACTACATAGGAGAACAAGAATATCGGTGTCATCGCCAACTACCACGGTGTCCTTGGTGTTTGCACATGCAATGGCTGTCTCCACTATGAGGACATCTGCATCTGCCCTGGCATGAAGAACATCGTTTTGCTGCCGTTGAAGGTCATCACTCAGTAGATTGATGAAGCTTTGTTTATTTGTTTGGTTGGCAAGGAAGTCATCTTTCTTCATAGTACATACCATGTCCTTTGTGAAGTTGACAAGGGGACTGCTGTGAGATCGAACCCGCCTGCTGTGCGCTACATCTTTGGTGGAGGGTGCGCTCACATATCCATCAAGCACTATGACAGCTTTACCATACCTGTCCCCAACATATCGTATGTAGTGACTGGAGATTCCTTCATAGGTCTCGCCAAAATTCCAAGGAATTCTGTGTAGCAATGCCCCACCATCCAGAACATATTGCACATTCTGTGGCAGCACTGTGTTGCGAACGGCAAGGGGGAGTTGTTTCCAAATGGCCTCGGCTAGCGCTGGCTTGTCGGCCTCAAGCAGGATATTAATGGTCTGAAACAGTGCTGGTGGGTAACTGTATAGTTCGTACTTGAAAACATCAGTGAGGTCATCACAGCGTGATCCTGCCGTACTCAGACGTTGGAACAACAGTTGTAGATCTATCAGAACAGATTCTTTGCCATTTTTCACTGATGAACGTGTTTCTAAAGTCACAACCTGATTTTTTTTCTTGAACGTGTGATCAAGAACCTTTTTGCCAATCATTCCATCTAAGATCTTCCTGCCCACTGACGCTGCTTGGTCAGCATTGACCGAATCTCCAGCTGTGATGCCAGTGTCAATGCTTTGCAGAGTTGGATCGTTTCCAAAGGGATCCTTTGATGACAGGTAGCCAATGAGTTTGTTCGTGTCATCTGTGTCCCGTGCTTGTCGAGCTGCTCTTTGTTCTTTGTGCTGGTCACTGAACCCCATACGACACTGATGTGTAGTCTTGCAAGGCCATGTTGACCTCTGCACATATGGGGGTGGACAGCAGCCACGTGATCCTTTGCGACTCGCTCATGCCATGGCCTCTTGTCAGTCCCCCTGTGGTTTTCACACTTCTCATGAGCACTTGCTCGATCAGAAGATCTGTGGACAAGCCGGCCCAGTACCGATCTGAGCGCCGCACTACGTGATATCCATTCTGGAACTGGTGGTGGACCTCGGGGTGCTGAATAGACAGTTGTGCCGGTCGCTGCAGGTAGACGTAAATAGATTTGGTGTAGAGATTGTGGCCTGCAGCTGCCAGGTAGGGCAACATGTCGTGCAAAGCGTGCACGTGCAGACGCCAGTCACCAATGCGTTCCGACCTCAGGAATGTCCTCAATATGTCAATCATGTCCATGTATTGCAGCCATAGCTCTGCAGTACGTAGATCCTTCATCGATTGTCGGGCAACATACATGATGTCACGAACAGAGTGCAGAACCGGGGCTGAAAGGATATCTTCAGTAGAACACTCACCCTTCATCAATGAATCATACAGGTCTCGCAGCTAACACAGGTCAATTGGTCAAGCTCCCACACTTTGCGACCCTGACTCGGTATCATGTGGATCTATGACTGCCTTAGCATCATCTGTGCTTTGCATTATCTCGTCTTCACTTGGTTCGTCATCTTCTACAATACCCTGAGGACCATCATTCTTAGCCTGCGAACAAGTAGGCACTAGCGTACCAAGTATCCTTTCTGCAAGGAGAGTGTTCAGTGCTGCATCAACCAAGAGATGCCCACGGATAGCTCGGTCATATGCCTTGCCAGATAGCATGTGCATTACAGTGTTCTCGGCATACACCAGTTCCAGAACAGAGCGCAGTCCAGATCCAGACATGATATTTCCAATACTCCCCAAGAAGCTCATCAATGTGTGGAGACCCCCCATGCGCAGTAAAATCTTACGCAAGTCACTGCCCTCCGATTGACTTTCGATGATGGTAAGCGCCTTCCACCAAAGTGGTTGGTCCAATGTGATGATGACCTTTGCGTTGTACTGTTTGGCGTGCTCAGATAGAAATGTCAATGTTGAATAGATGCAAGTTGGATCACTGCTGTTCATGTCGATCATGGGAAGCAGGAAGACTGTAGACTGACCTGGATGTACACCAGTGTGCACGGCTTGCATCATGCCAGACTATGCTGGTCGTGGTGAGCGTAATGTGAGGGACAGCTTCCAGAGGAGGTCAAGGTTGGTAGATCTGTCCTTTTCCATCTCATCTTGTAGAACCTCATACCTCAGTGTATCTAGCCTATCGCAAGGTGTTGTCAGATGTCGGTTGTTTATTCGGCCCACAGCTACAACATCCTTCAGTGTCACAGACACACGTGGCCCTCTTGTTGATGTCCTGGTACCTGGAGTGAAACACGCAATCATTCTCATCCCGTGGAATGTGTTGAGGCCATCTATTGTACGGATGTTGTGATCGACATTGTCCGCCATATATTGGATGAACTGCTCTGGCCGGTAGTTTGGTATGTCTGTCCCTAGTACAACTGCTGCACTCCGTTCATACCTTTGTATCTCACGATAAGAACTGCAATATCCGTGGGCAGTGAGCGTGTCAATCAAGAACTTTGATGCAAAATGATGGTGCATCTGTACACCCAGTCCTATCTGTAAGGGTGCCAGCAGCACTCGGGGCCGAATTGCCTTCATGATAGCTTGCCCTAGAGAACCGACTTTTCTATCAGCATCTCGGCCCACAAAGAGTGTTTGAAGAAGGAGTTTTAGTGATTCAGGTAGGAACGACATGGCTTCTTCTGTTGAGGACATTTCAGTTGTACATGGGTACATATCTATCGACTGTTGTACGGATTTCACATCACTTTTGATCAATTTTGCTGCCGTCTTAATCAGTCTCATCTTCACAGCTTCATATGATGTCTCCTTTGGCCTTTGATGGAATTCGTGAATGATTGCAGATACCTTGTGGCGAAAGGTCACAACATTCTCTTTGCCATTTATTTCTGCGATGGTGATATCCTGACCAAAGTGCTTTTGGATACATTCCTTCATGTAGGTGAATCCATGAGGTGTGTAATCAGTTCCAAGAAGAAATTCCCCCATTTTTCCTATGAGATCCGGTATCGTTGTCTGTTCCTCGTCATTAGCTTTGAGGTACTCTGCGACTTTTATGAATGCATCATTCCATGTGTCATCAGCCGGTCTACCATACTTAGGTCGCTTGCTTGGCACTGTAAGGAACTGGCGTGGAATCTGCTTCCCAGTTCTGAAGTTTATGCTACATATATTGTGATAGACTGCGTCAGCGGCATGCAAGTCCTGGACGAATTCTACTCGAGCCTTTACTGTCTCTGACCATGCATCATTGCGTTCAACACAGCTCTCCGTAACCTTCCTCTGGAAGTCCATTGTTCGGACTGGTATAAGTTTATGCGTTTTTTGTCTGCCCTGGTACTTGTCTGGTGTTCCACAGAACAAACAGTGTTCGCTGTAGTGAAACGCAGAACTGGCAGATCGACGCGCACGCACAGTGCCACTGAAACCACCACTACAGTCATATCCGCGTTTTCTGATGTCTCGCTCAATAGACAGTTGGGAGCAGAAGTCCTTCCTGCATCTGGTGTTTACAACTTGTCCAGGTGCGACACTGATATCAGCCTGCCGTAGGTCATTTGCCTTGTTTATTCCATCACACCCCTTGGCACCTAATTTCGTGGTTTGTTCGCCGTTGCCGAGAGACTCGCTGCAGAAAACGCAATCGTCCATTCTACTGGTTAACCGAAAAAGAAAAAAAAAACAAAGCTATTAGACGTTAATTATCTCAATTTATTTATTTATTAATAAAAATGATTGACATCTTTTGAGAAATGTGAAAGAAATAACAAAAGCACTGTTATAACAAAAAATTTTATGCCATTTCTATTAGCGTATTTTCGTGCCTAACTTTCAAAAAGTGGTTGATCGAAATGAATGTGTTCCACTGCCTCGAATTTCCTTGACTTTTACTATGTTATTACATGGGTCAAAAGAGGCAAAAATGCCAAGTTTCATTACTATTGCAATTTGTGGTGGGTATATCCATAAAATGACTGGCCTAATTACAGAACACAGCTCTTCACGCCATCTGTTGAGAACTCACATAACTTGAGCCATAAACTGTCGCTTATGGTATCACTTCCTCTTGAGGCGATGGGAGAGGCGTTTGCAAAGGACACACTGATCTTCTGGGAAGTTTAACGACTGTCTGAACATAATCTAGAAGTGGAGTGGAGTAAGAAAGGGTTTCTGAGCACGGAATTATGGAGGTGTTCGGACTTTATATTGCTGAGAGATTATACTAGAATGCAATGAAGCCTTTGTAAGATCTTCTTTTATTAGTTGTTTTTTAATATAAAGTTTACTCAATTGCCACTTTGAAGAAGTTGCTCGTTGTTTCCCACAGCAAATAAGGAGAAGAAGAAGAGAAGATCTGATCCAAGTCCCTCCGCAGACGAACTCCTGAGATGTGTCTCGTATGGAAGGGCCTCTTTTGACAGGTCTCATTGCATCTGGATCTCTACATCAGGGGTCCTTAGTTTGGCAGATTCTTTTTTTTTTTTAATTAATCAAAGAAAATTAGAATAGAGTTTGTAGATAAGTATCAGGGAATATTCGCGAATGAGATTAAACAAATATACATACAGAGACACTTAAACTAATAACTATTCACTTATCACTAACCGTTCAGATAAAAGACATGAAAAAATGTCTTCGTTCAAACAAAACAAAAAAATGATTAAATCTAAAAATTATATTTAGATAAAAGAAAACAGAGATTAAAATAACGATTAACTACAAAGAAAAACGTAAATGAAAACACTATAATGAAAAAAAAGGTGAGATTAATGATAACAAACTCATAGCGAAGTCGGAGGCAGGAAGATATATTATCACTTGAAAATCCCGTAGAAGAAATATCATATATTTATACATTGTCAACCACTTCATACATTTCTCAGCCTCGATATCCGTCTCTTCAAAATACATTTGCTCCAGTGAATTCATGGGGGGAAAAATCGTTCTTTTTGTCTTTGGTTAAAACAGGAAATCCAACGACAATAATAGAGAAGATTTTTCTTCATTCCAGATCTGTTTTGCTTACAGATGCTTTAAGAAATATTATATTTTATAGTTTAATATATTTATGTCTTATTTTGGTATATATATATATATATATATATATATATATATATATATATATATATATATATATATATATATATATATATATATATATATATATATATATATATATATATATATATATTTCAATTGTTCATATTTGTGTTCTAATTCCACAACTGTTCATTTGTTAGTTAATGATTTTGTACCTTCGCCAAATTCGAATTTCCATGTTCGTTTGAACGGCTTTGTTGAACTTTTTAAAATGTTTTCAAGTTGTAGAGTTATTCTCAGCTTAGAGAGAGAGAGAGAGAGAGAGAGAGAGAGAGAGAGAGAGAGAGAGAGAGAGAGAGAGAGAGAGAGAGAGATCCAAATTGAAACATTAAAACTCTTTAGAATATGAATGAGGCAGAGGAAAATCCAAGAGACCTTTGACTTTAGACCTTTGACCTTTGACTTCATTTCTTCTGAACTTCGAAAAGGAGAGCTAAGTTTACATTGAGGTCTCACAATTGACAAAACATCAACCAAATAAGCAAATACTCTTAATCACGAAGACAATAATATATTCTTAGGGAATATTCCCTTAAAAGCTTCAGAATCTTCGAACCCTGTCCCCCTTTCCTCTCGCTTTCTCTCGAAACAACGAAACTGGAAGAAGGTTTCTTCAGATTACAAAAATACAGTAATGCAATGCATAATTCTTTTCTTCCAATTTACATAATAAAACATTGGAAGATCCAGCTGGAATTTGCTGCCGGAGAGTAGAATTACTCTTGGCTGTATGTTACATAACTTCACCAATGGACAACTTCGATGGAGATGGAAATTGACGTGTCGGAATTTTCTTGAGTGAAACTGGAAAATTGAAGGTTGCAGAAATGATTGATCATATATATATATATATATATATATATATATATATATATATATATATATATATATATATATATATATATATATATATATATATGAAATTGGTCTATTATAATTAAATGTTAGAATATGATATTTTCAAGATGGGACTGATACACTAAGGGAGAAGACATTTAGTGAAAACTAAGGCACAAATTCTGAAGATGGGGAACAGTTTTGAGATGAAGCCTAAATTTATGAACTAGCACACAGCAGTTTTAGATTAATGGCAGGTTTTTTAATGGCGTGTGTCGCAGTTATAGTTAATTCATTATTGTTACCTCATCTGGATTTGCTGTATCCTTTTAGAGTAAATTATACCTTCAATGGATGATTAGTACTCTCATTGATGACTTATAATAGACAAATATGGCTTTTGCCTTAAAAAATTATTATTATTATTATTATTATTATTATTATTATTATTATTATTATTATTATTATTATTATTATTATTATTATTATTATTATTATTCCTTATATATGATTTTGAAATAGAATTAAATAAAATGAAATAAGATAAGCTGACAAATTGAAATAGAAACCGTCATTAGTCTGGTTCACAATACCTTCATTCAAACAGATGATGAAATATGATATAACTGAAATATTATACTTTTCATATGAAAGGTATATTTGTCTGACAGACCGTATAGTTTACAAATATATTGTTATTGTTTCTGGGATTGTATATAATGTTTATAGTGCAATATATGATCTAATATGCAAAAGTCATTTGTTCTGTAAGGCAATGAAGAGATTTGAAATACACTGGAGATATCAAAATACAACTTGAATTCTTCCTAATAAACTTGAACTTTCATCGATTTTGCATGTGTGAAGTACTGTATAAACATACACTTATAAATACACAGACCCATTTAATACAATAGTCACTAAAAATATTAACCTTCAACTAATATGCAGAAAACCTTCCTCTGTATTGTTTTCATCAGCAACTCGTCAAAACGCCTTAAACACACAGCACAATTAACTCTTATTTATCCAGTGTTCTTCTTATCATTTTTACTTAAAAACATCCTTAACGTTATATTTTTTACCTATTTGTGGCCTTCTGCCCTTACAAATGAACTATACTTTCCTTTCAACTAAATAGTGTTAACGAAATTATTGATTATGTTAACAGTATTTTTAAAAGTTGCCATAATCCAATGCCTTTCAGAAGTGATTTATATATAATATGAAAACACTACCATCATATTATAAAGAAAATATTAAAATTAGCGCTGGATATACAGTATATATATATATATATATATATATATATATATATATATATATATATATATATATATATATATATATATATATATATATATATATATCATAAGAGTATTTTCTTCAAATGATTTTCAGGATTATAAGAAACATTCACTTTTCTCAGGAAAAGAAAGCAAAAGGTTAATCTATATTCAAACAACGACGGAGATCAAGTTATGTGATAAATATATCAAACAATATGGCTGTGACTTTCGCTGGAATTAATCTCATGTTACGTCTGACAGAGTTTTGGTTTAAAAGGTTGACCTGAATTGTAAACAAACTCTCAAGAGGAGGGAGAGGCTTCCCCCATGGGTCTAGGACTGAGATGGGAAGGAGATAGGAAACTAAACCCCCCCCCCCACCCCTCTACCTACCAGGGTCCCAAATACCTCCTCTTGGTCTGCATCTTGATGATGTTTCAGGAGATGAATATGTGTTTATATAACACCTGAGATTCAAACGATCCTTGACTGTGAGCTTTTTAGTCGTCAAAGTTTCGACGTTGATGAGACAGGATGGGATTTCTCATAAGACGTACATTGAAAGTTTTGTTGTCAATTACCTTAATACTTTTTATGTTTCAATCTATCAGCCTACAAAGAAACACACACGCTTATTCAAATGCCAGTATTTACAAATGTGATATTCCAAGTTGTATATTTTCAACAAAAACAAAGTAACACTTGAAAAATTATCAAAATCAATTAACTTATTGTAGGACGAGACATTGTTTAGAAGCTTACAGTGCAGCTCTGTACTAATAATTTACTTTTACTAATTTTTATAAAAAAAAAAAAATATTTATTCCGTACTAGGGTATACCTATGAAATATTGACAAAGTTTTGCAAACAAATAAAAAAGCATATAATTTAAAAATATTTTATTCTATGATTTTATTAATGTTTTCAAAGATAAAAAGAAATACATCAATCAATTTATTCTCCCAAACAACAAAACGTTTACCCGGAAACAAATGTTATATCGAGACAATACAAAGAATTGTGAAAAAGGAAAAAAAAAATCATGCTGAAACCTTTTATTCAAACTTCGTCGCAAAATTACAGATGTTATATTGTGCAAATTTCTTTCATTCATTCATTTATTCATTCACTCTGTTCTGTGGCTCTGACAGAAATGAATATCTCTCAGCTTCCTTATCATAATGGCAACGGAATAATATAAAAGATATAGAGGTGTCTGCTTTACTTTGGTTTATATAACTATGTGACGTTGAGCATGTAGATTTGTACATATAGTTGACGATGTAGGATTATAGTTTACTTATATAAGTTTGACGGATTCTTTTTAGATTATAAATGGCACTGAAAAAAATAAAAATACAAATGTAAATAAAAATCCACAAAGCTAATTATATTATATCAATCGAACAAAATAATAACTTATATATATATATATATTCAACATATTTTACTATTTTATCTAAATCATATAGATGTCCATTACCAGCAATATTAGTTGGGGATCAATACCGTTTTAGACTCAAACTGAAGTTGTTTTTAATATACTTATTGCAGAAATCCAGAATTTGACGACGACCAATCACATTTGAGAACGACGACTTCCCCCAGCCAATCACAGCGCTTCCTATTTCGTGCTGGAACAACGGGTCTTACATAGGATTCTTTCTTAGGACTTTGTGATTAATATAGAAAGGAGCAGAACGCAATTTTATTCACAACCTTTATTAAACATTAAAAAAAAAATCCTATTTTTCAATTTATTCACCAAATATGCTTTTTTTTATAATTGGGCTCAATGTGTCGAGTATTTGTATAAATGCTATGTAATTCTAGGGAACTCTGTTGAGCTGTTCATATATATACACATTTTCAATATTAATAATTCCTTCTCGTTCTCAAATATTATTCTTTCAATTACACTGAAAAAGAGGAGAAAAGGTGGGAGGAGTCATGTCAATATGTTCTTTAATATGGGTCTCTGGGGGTTGGTAATACTTATTACAATAATACTTAATGCTTAATACTTAATACATACGTGTTTTTTGTAAATAATAACATACGTCTAAGAACATAAACTCACCAGTAAACTCAAAAGGAAATTACTATGTAATTTTATTTCCTATAATATTATTATTATTATTATTATTATTATTATTATTATTATTATTATTATTATTATTATTGGTAAAACTGTTTCATAATCCCTCAATACTGACATCTAGATAATCATAAGATATATAAATTATTAAATAAAGGCAAAAGTAAAGAATAAGATTACATTTGGTATCGTTTTTTTCTTGTGAAACACATCACGTCTATAAGTATTGTGGGAATTTAATTTATACATTTAAGTTTCAGAATCTATGCCGTTGAGAGAGAGAGAGAGAGAGAGAGAGAGAGAGAGAGAGAGAGAGAGAGAGAGAGAGAGAGAGATAATGGCAGTAATTATTACTTCAAACTCTGTCTTTTTTGTTGCATTCTGAATATCGATACTATTCAACAGCTATGAATTTAAGATTCTTTGACCTACTAAAAAATATCTTTGATTGACATATTTCCTCGAGTTAGAAACAAAGATTTCTTATAAAGTAAGTTATTTAACTTTAAAATACCATAATCAAAGTAATGATCGTTTCACGGAAATTGTCATTCCATAGTTTAGTATAGGGAGAGCAGCGGTTGGAGTCAAGACAGAAGTCTACGTCATATGTCAGTTTTACGAAGCAAGGACAATAAAGTCTGGTTGAAAATGTTTATCTTGAGCACCAATAGATGTCACTATACACACTCAACTATTTGTTGGACGGTTCAATTTTACGAGATGGGGTTGTAAGTTTGTCAATTTTATCTTTAAATGACTATTTTACTTCATATGTTTATCCTATTTTAATTGTAATAATGATTAATCCTATCAATTATGTAAATGAATATGCTGCGTAAGTATAGACGTAATTTGATTCCTAATAAGAATCTTATAACTCGAGTGCACTGCATTTTCGACCCTCGGTGATAATGATTTCACCCATTTGTGATGTCATGGGCTTCACAAGGATAACTCACGACTGCTTCTCTGTTTTAGCAATAGATGAACTCAGCGTGCACTTTTGAAGAATTGGAATTGTATTGCGAAAGGGGGGATTGGATTGGGGTTGTCGAGGTCAGGGTGTCAGAGCAGTCTCGCCAAGTAGTTTACATTAAATATAGCCTTAGTTGTTAACACTTTATGAAGGTTTTGCTAGAGTTTAAGCAAAAATTAATATATAATCAGGTATTTTCATAGCCATTGATGAAGAACTTTTAAATTATCATGTCTTAGTTGATTTATTTTATACAGGGCCACGGCAAATGTATTATAAACAAGTTATCTGTTTCATTTGAGCCTAAAATCGGGATTTGATAATGATATCATTATTATAAAGCTTGTGTTTATGAATATATGAAATAAATTCTATATGTTTCATAATAGTTACATACAGAAGAATAGCAGAACAGGAAACCATATTTTTATTTAGTTATTTACAATAAAGAGACTATGTTTAACCCTTATTAGTTCTGTATTTGAGTTAGATTTATTTATAATTTTCCCATTTCTCATAATACTTTCATCTATATTGTGTTAGTCTGCTTCAAGAATTCCTATTCGTAAGGAGAAAGGAAGATTTGGAAAGAAATTAAGACTCTAATAGGAGGATGCCTGTACATATGAAGCAGAATGAAAGATTGATATATATATATATATATATATATATATATATATATATATATATATATATATATATATATATATATTGCATAGTTATGTGAGTAAATATAAGCCAAAGTAGATGAAATAGTTTAGGTAGTGTGACGAATAGCTAAGTTTGTACCTATCTAATTTAGTGACTTTAATTCTGCAGAACAGATTAGAAGTTAATGTCAGGCTCTCATAAGAGTAAGATATGGACTATGGGGTTATGTGAGTGGGCATGGCTTACGAAAAGCCTATTGAAGGGATAGGCGAGTAGGGTTTTCGTCATTAGATTCCAAGTTATACACATGTTATCTGCGTATACTGTATATATATATATATATATATATATATATATATATATATATATATAT